>NC_139803.1:4874938-5147438 GCF_963457635.1 Microchirus variegatus | reverse complement strand
AGCACTTGGCACAGTTCCTCTCCGTAGGCCGTTGGTATCCAGCGGTTCACTAATGCACAGCGGGACAGTGTTGAATCAGCCGCTTCAGCTTCAGCTTCAGCTTCTTCAGCCTCTGCCATCCTGGCACCAGCACCGGGCTCTGCACCGGGCTCTGCACCGGGCTCTGCACCGGGCTCTGTGCTGAGTGAACCCAGCTTCTCCATTCAAACACGAGGGGAAATAACTCAGTATGTGTGTGTGTGTGTGTGTGTGCGTGAAGGCAAGAAAAAAAGAGAGAAAAAGAAGAAGTTACAAAGGAGGGAGGTGAGGAAGGAGAGAGGGAGGGGGTGGGGGATAAATGAGTGAGGGATAAGAGAGGTCCAGAAAACACATGCACTTTGTCATAGTTATTGATTAAATAACACACTTTGAAGAGGAGGAGGAAGAGGAGGAAGAGGAGGGAGAGACTTTAAGGGACTTTTTGAGGGTAAAGGTTTGGTTTAAAGGTTTTGTTAGAATAAGGTTCAGGTCAGGGTTGGGCTGTATGACAATATATGTCCTCACAACTGTAGAGAGTGTGTGTATATGAGTGTGTGTGTGTGTGTGTGTGTGTGTGTGTGTGTAGGACACGGCAGTAATCTGATGAAGAATGTGTAGTTGCACACTGTGCACAAAGCTCTGATGGCATTATTTTACTTTATTTGCATGTGATGTTGTGTTAGTGTTGTGTTAGTGTTTGTGTTGTGTGTGTTGTGTGTGTTGTGTGTTGCTTTAGGCTTCAAGCCCCCGCATCTTATCTCCCTGTACTTTGACCTGTGACTTTGTCCCTGCATGGACACACTCACTCACACACACACACTCATTCACACACACACACACACACACACACACACACACACACACACACACTCATTCACACACTCACTCACACACACTCATTCACACTCACTCACACACACTCATTTACACTCACTCACACACACTCATTCACACTCACTCACACACACTCATTCATTATATATATATATATATACAAACATACATCAGACTTTTCTGCAGCAGGTGACGACGCGTTTAAAACACACATCTGATGCATGAATAGATTAGATTAATAAAGAATAGATTAAATAAATAATGAGTTGAAAGCAGGGCTGCACACGTGCACTGAGATGAACTGTGAGTGATTTAAATCTGTTTACATCATTCAGTCATTCAGTTTTCTCTAGAGGACACAAGAGAGGAAGGAAACACACACACACAGTGATTAAAGCTGCAGATCCTGAGTTTATCGTGAGTTTAATGTGTGTTTATCATGAGTTTGTGAGTTTATCGTGAGTTTTCTTGAGTTTTTCGTGAGTTTATCGCGTGTTTATCGTGAGTTTATCGTGAGTTTGTGAGTTTATCGTGAGTTTAATGTGTGTTTATCGTGAGTTTATAGTGTGTTTATCGTGAGTTTAATGTGTGTTTATCGTGAGTTTATAGTGTGTTTATCGTGAGGTTAATGTGTGTTTATCGTGAGTTTATCGCGTGTTTATCGTGAGTTTATCGTGAGTTTGCGAGTTTATTGTGAGTTTAATGTGTGTTTATCGTGAGTTTATAGTGTGTTTATCGTGAGTTTGTGAGTTTGTCGTGAGTTTAATGTGTGTTTATCGTGAGTTTATCGTGTTTATCGTGAGTTTATCGTGTGTCTATCGTGAGTTTATCGTGTGTTTATCGTGAGTTTATCGTGAGTTTATCGTGTGTCTATCGTGAGTTTATAGTGTGTTTATCGTGAGTTTAATGTGTGTTTATCGTGTGTCTATCGTGAGTTTATAGTGTGTTTATCATGAGTTTAATGTGTGTTTATTGTGAGTTTAATGTGTGTTTATCGTGAGTTTATCTTGTGTGTATCGTGAGTTTATCGTGAGTTTATCGTGAGTTTATCTTGTGTGTATCGTGAGTTTATCGTGAGTTTATCGCGAGTTTATTGTGAGTTTATTGTGAGTTTATCGTGAGTTTATCGTGAGTTTATTGTGTGTTTTTCATGAGATTATTGTGAGTTTATCTTGTGTTTATCGTTATTTTTATCATGTGTTTATCGCGTGTTTATCTTGAGTTTATCGTGAGTTTATCGCAAGTTTATCGCGTGTTTATCGCATGTTTATCGCATGTTTAACGCATGTTTATCGCAAGTTTATCGCGTGTTTATCGCATGTTTATCGCGTGCTTATCGTGTGTTTATCGTGAGTTTGTGAGTTTATCGTGAGTTCGTGAGTTTATCTTGTGTTTATCGTGAGTTTATCGTGAGTTTATCGTGAGTTTATCTTGTGTTTATCATGAGTTTATTGTGTGTTTATCGTGAGTTTGTGAGTTTATCGTGAGTTTATTGCGCGTTTATCGTGTGTTTATCGTGAGTTTGTGAGTTTATCGTGAGTTTATCGTGAGTTTATCGTGTGTTTATCGTGAGTTTATCATGAGTTTAATGTGTGTTTATTGTGAGTTTATGGTGTGTTTATCGTGAGTTTATCGTGAGTTTAATGTGTGTTTATCGTGAGTTTATCGCAAGTGTATCGTATGTCTATCGCGTGTTTATCTTGTGTTTATCGTGAGTTTATCTTGTGTTTATCGTGAGTTTATCGTGTGTTTATCGTGAGTTTATCATGAGTTTAATGTGTGTTTATTGTGAGTTTATGGTGTGTTTATCGTGAGTTTATCTTGTGTTTATCGTGAGTTTATCTTGTGTTTATCGTGAGTTTATCGTGTGTTTATCGCGTGTTTATCGTGAGTTTATCGTGAGCTTAATGTGTGTTTATTGTGTGTTTATCGTGTGTTTATCGTGAGTTTATCGTGAGTTTATCGTGTGTTTATCACGTGTTTATCGTGAGTTTATCGTGAGTTTAATGTGTGTTTATTGTGTGTTTATCGTGTGTTTATCGTGAGTTTATCGTGAGTTTATCGTGTGTTTATTGTGAGTTTATTGTGTGTTTATCGTGAGTTTGTGAGTTTATCGTGTGTTTATCGACAGTTAATCATGTTTTTAGCGTGTTTTTATCGTTTACTGTGCACAGACTCACGTTTAGGTCTTTCTTTCAGGTTAGAAGCGTCTCCATGAGCAGACTGAGATGATCACATGAACGTCCACTGTCCTCCATCACCTGGGTGAGTCAATGCCTGCGTTTTACCTGGTGGGGGCAGTGTTTGCAGCACATGAGCACACAGCAGCCAGTGTGAGACACTTGTCAAAGCGCTGTCGGCTTTAACAAACCTTTAACCATCACATTAAATATATCACATGCACACACCAGAGACTTTATTGCCATTGTTACGGCTTTGACCAATAAATATAATAAATACAATAATAATAACACATCATTCCACTGTAATAAAGACACAGAGAGAGATGAGGGCAGATATGACGATGGGTGTTGACAGGAATCGTTGGCTGAGAGTGATGAGAAAGGAAGTTATAAAAGTGTGAAGGTTTATAAGAGGAGCTGAGGTCACACACACACACACACAGAGAGAGAGAGAGAACACCGGGGATAAAACACTGTAACACAGGTATGTATCGCTGTCATCATGACGTTATTGTCTTTATAATTCTAGTCTTTATGTGTTTAAAGTGTATTCCTGTTGGCTGCTGAGCTGCTGCTACAGCTTTAAAAAAGAAAGACTTAGCTTTTTAACATTCTGATAATGAACAAAAACTAAAAAGAAAAAAAACTGTTTTTATTGCACAGTTTTGTCATATTCAGTCTGTGCTGTGTGTCTGTGTCGTCCCTAAATGTCCTCGTGTTTTCTAAGTGAACTCAACTCTAAACTGCACAAACAAATGCCTTGATAGAAAACTACAGGCCAAAGCTGGGGAAACAATCACATGTATTTCAGTTGTAGGAAATTGGAGCTGCATGTGGTCACTGCTGACCGCTCTGATCTCGGCTGCGTTTCCTTCAGCTCACACAAAGAATCTTTTATGGCCTGAAAACATCTGCTCTGGATTATTGTGATTCCTTGTGTGTTGATTGAGAGCGCTCTTCTGTCCAGAGACTCCAGCTGGAGCAGAAATTCTGCCACGAGAGACCACACATCACACATCACTCTCTCCGCTGGCTTCCTGTTACTTTCTAGGAATGTTATTGTTGGTTTTTTAAAGCTCGTCACAGTTTGGCAGCGTCGGATTTCTCTGAACTTCCTCTGATTTTAGATGAGACAAAAATCCAGACTAAAAAACCCAGGGTTTTTTTCTGTAGCTGCATCTAAACTTTGTAACTCGTGGAAATGAATTCTGCTATGAAGTCTGAAGTCACTATTTGACTGTTTTACTTGTGTAAACATTGTTGTTGTTTTTGAATCTGCTCTAGAAATAAAGTTGAGAGTTTCCTCTCTGATGATCTTTGCTTTTTATTCCCAGATTTATTCAGGACAACATGAAGATGAAGTTGACTTTCAGACTCCCTCTCTTCCCTCTTCTTCTTCTTCTTCTCCTCTGTGCGGCGCAGACGTCAGGTAAGAGCGCCTCATGTTATCAGGATTGTTTTCTCACTCCCTCGCCTCTTACTGACACATCTGTGATGTGGTTCTTCTTCAGGCGTGACCATCCAGTCTGAGCCGGCAGTGAGCCGTGACGGTGTCATACAGACGGAGCTGGAGAAGGTCGTGTCTCTGCTGTGTTTGTCTGGAAATAGATCTGAGAGCGAGGCCGAGGAAGAGGAAGAGGAAGAGCTGGTGTGGCTGAGGAACGATCAGCTGGTCCGTCTGACCCAGGAGAACAAGAAGGGCGGCAGCAGGGTGTGCGTGACGCCCGTCATCCAAGACGACAACGGCGCCAACTTCACCTGCTTCCTGAGCGGCAACGACACATTCAGAGCCTCGGTCGTCCTCAACGTCACCTGTGAGTGATCTGAGCAGGGTTTTAAAGACACGGTGCAGTCATATCGTCAGTTATGTTGACCACACTCTTAGTAGAACCATATAAGGTTCTTGGGCTTGTCCTCAAAGGACAACCCTGTTTGGCTCCAGGTAAAACCTTTTTATAAAGGTTCCATCTGGAACGCTTTTGGAGGGTTCCACCAAGAACCCAAGGGGTTTTTAAAGGGTTCTCTGGATCAAAATGGTTCTTACTGGAACCATTAGTGTTACCAAGAACCCTTTTAAAACCCTTTTTTTTCAGACAAGGGGTTTTAAAGGGTTCTCTGGATCAAAATGGTTCTTACTGGAACCATTAGTGTTACCAAGAACCCTTGAAAAACCCTTTTTTTTTAGGAAAGGGGTTTTAAAGGGTTCTCTGGATCAAAATGGTTCTTACTGGAACCATTAGTGTTACCAAGAACCCTTGAAAAAGAAGGAAATGGTTCCAGGTAGAACCTCAGCCCTGGTAGAAGAACCCTTATTTCTAAGAGTGTATTGTACTTTTAACCATATTAATAACTTTGTTTTTAGGTGTTTTTTAAATGTTTAAATGAGGTCTTCTGCTGCCTCAAGGTTCACAGATGTTCTTCAGATCTTCTGGACCTTGACTGAAATGAGTGCTAGTCACATTTCTTCCCTGTTATAATACTTGGTTTGACCTAGAGCAGGCCATCCTGACCATGTCTTCTCACTCACATGTGTCCAGGTTTGCTCATTAGAAACATGCGAGTAGTTAGGAGTAGTCTGTGTTTATATAAGGTATTATTATATAAGACTTTGGGAAGACCCAAGAGAAGATGTATGGATGTAGTGAAAGAGGACATGAAGATAGCTGGTGTGAGAGAGGAGGATACAGAGAACAGGAAGCAGCCGAAAAGAAGAAGATACAAGATATATAAGACACATGTTCTTTGTCACGTTCCTGTCCAGATCCTCCAACGCTCTCGGGCTCAGAGGAGGTTGAGGTGGAGGACACGGCCGATCTGGTCCTGCGCTGCGACATCTGGGCCAATCCAGCCGTCCCCTCTGTGCTGTGGACGCTGAACGGAAGCGAGGTGGATCTCACGGCGGGACGCTTCACCAGGAGCAGCGACGGCTTCGTCAGCCGGCTGTCCGTCACGGCCGCGGAGAAGAGCCTGCACGAGGGCACGTACCGGTGCACCGTGGTCTCCGGCATGTACGGAGAACACAGCAAGAGCTTCCACGTGACGGTCACAGGTGGGTTCACACGGCACGACGCACAGGCCTCACTGATGAAACCACCATCTGACCTCTGTGTTCCTGCTCTTCACAGAGTGGACCATGAAGTTCCCACTGATGCCCTTGATCGCAGGCCTGGTGGTGGTCTGTCTCACCACCATCCTCGCAGTGGTTTCCCGCTGGCGCAAAATCCTGAAGGTAAAAAAAAAAAAGACGTGGACATCTGCCGTGTTCTTGAGCAACGCACTAACTGTCTCTTTCTCATGTCTTTGACAGTGCGTCAAGTCGTGTCGTGAATAAGTCGTTTCCTCCTGCTTCTCCATTGAGACGTCGCGCCTCTCTTTATGCTCGCCACGTGTCCTTTTTATCAGCTTTCTTGTCTCAGTCTGAACTTGAGAGAGCGATTTTATTTATTTTATTTCTCTGTGTGATGGTTTGACGGCGAAATGTGGTGCGATATGTGTATAAAACATGTAATCACTGCTCCGTGAAGTAACATATCATCAAATAGGCCAATATTTTCAAATCTACGTCCAGTGACACTTTAACTTTAACTTAAAAAGCTTCCTCGTTCACATGTCGATGCCTTCAGCTAAAACACAGTTAAAACATCTGTCAATTAATGTCAAACTCTTGAACTTTAGCTCAATGACTCAATGATACAAGCGATGGCTCGTTAAAACGGTGTTATACATTTACTCTTAATGAGACTGGAAAAGGACAAGGACAGAGTCAAGGTCTCGAACTTTGTGATCTCCACCAATAAAGACATATTTACAAGGTTCACATAAACCAGTTTAATGAGAATAATGTCTGTTTCAGGAGGTGAGGGAATGAATGGAGGCTTTTATTGTGAAGGAAATCCATTTAGTCCAAAGTCGCACGTTCACCGTGACTCGTTCAATGTGACGAATGAAAGGATTTCTTTGTTAATGTCTTTACGACACACATCACCTCACAATTAAACAAAAAAGGTGGACTCTCGCAGCTCTACAGTGACACCTGCTGGCTGCTTCACGAACCACTGACTTCTCAGGAATAAAAGGCAATATTTTCACTCATTGTCGTCCACTTTATCCTCCACATGAGGGTCACAAAGGTCACAGGGGTCAATCCCAGCTGACTTACAGAGCAAAAGGCAGTTTAAAGATATTTATTTAATTTAAACTGATATATGGAATATCTACTCTGTGTCAGTGAAGACAATAAAGAACACTGTACCAATCTCTGCCCCATCTATTATTTATTATTATATGTAAAAGGAAAGATCGGAGCATTATTGTCTTTTGAGTGACAATAGAGGAAAAATAATATATAATTAAAATATTAATTTGATGACACAAAGGTGTCGTTATTTATATTGGACCATATTAATTAACTTGTGTTATTATTATTAACATTCTGTCTTCTGGCTTTTTCTCATTTTGTATAAATATTTACTGGTGTTTCTTCATCTGTGACCTTAAGTATAAATCTTTTTAAAAAAACATACTATTAATTTCACATTAGGTATTTCAATAAAATGTACAACAAAAGTGAAAATAATCAGCTTTATTGTGATTTTTTGTGTGTGTGTGTTATCACAGCTTATCGATAAAAAATCAGTTTATCTGACTGAAGAGAACAAAAATACAATGAAAACAAACACACAAATAATTTCAAAATAAAGTGTCCTCTTTTTTATAAATTGGTGGTTTCCTGTCACAACATAAACATTTATGCCTGAATACTGAAATAAACACTGTACTTTTCCCCATTTTACTCAAATAAATACATTTTAATACTTTAATATTTTTTACAGAATATACAAGAAGATTATTTCAATGTTTGAAAACTGTTTGTTAAATAAATGTATGTATTTTAACTCACTTGTGCTGACCAAATATTCCATCGTAACTAAAACAGTTGTTCAAATTGACCTGAAATATGGCTCCAGAGCAGAAGGGGGCGGTAATGCGCTAGTAGATGGATGCCATCCGCCGTAAAACACGAAGAAGAAGAAGAAGAAGAAGACCCCAAATATGGTGACGTCACCTGCGTGCGGTGGAGACGTAGCGTCATTACGTCAGTGAGTGTGTTGTACGTGAAGGGCGTGGCTTGTGTGTGGGATTATCGTCCGCCGCCAAATTCAAACAGAGAAAGAAAAGAAAAGCAGCAGCTGAAACTCACGGTTCAGAGGAAATAACACAACTTTCAGGTAAAGTAGCGGCTCTAAGAAGAAGAAAAACCCCGGATAATCGCGTTTATTTCGTCCTTTTATCGTGTAATACACGTTAATTTAATTGAGCTAAAGTTAGCGTGCTAACGCGGTTACTACACACAAACTAACGGTGTCCTCTCTGCAGGGCAGTCCTCGTTTTGTCCTCCACATATTCCTTTTCTTTATTAAAGTGGAACTTAATTTGTGCTTTTAAATCAATATACTGCGTTAAATGTGTTATTTCATCAGTGGCAGTGATTTAATGGAGACGGTTGAGTTACAGATGTTTATTTTCCTTTGTTTTCACACTGTAAATCAGAGACACATCACATACACTGGGTTTGCTCGTTTAACTCTAAGTTTTAATATTTGATTCAAGTCGAAATAGGTTTATAACACACTGGTGAAAAGAAAGAAAGCTCAACATCAACTGACTAAATGAAGAAAATCTGTGAATGAATGAGACAATACAGTATAAACTAAAGCTAAACATATCCTAGAAACTGTTATTATTATCTAAACTATTATTTATCTTTTATACTATAAAACTGAATTTGAACAATTCCCTCCAATTTTAAACAAAACCACGGTAAACAAATGATGACACACTGTTACTGTAAGTATTTACTCAACACTAAAGGGAAAAAGAATTAGCAGAATGTATTTTCCCCAATGTTCAGTATGCACATGTGTTTTGTTTAAAAGTGGTACATAATGATCATTGTCATCAAAAAGTTTAAAAGGGGGCATCAAACAGATCTGTGATGTTTTTTTTTTAATAATATAAACAGGAGACAATCAAAATGTCATCAGTGACTCAGATATTGTGTTTGCTGTACTTAAACTCCTGTGTAATTGTTCCTATGTTGTCATGTCGTAGGATGTCGTCTTCAGTGATGGACGGAGTGGGTCGAGTTGTGGTGGGAGTGTGGCGTGCACACACAGTCCTGGACGAGTCTGACGGCGCAGAGAGTTCACCAGAAGCCCCCGATCGCTTCCTTAAGCTCCGGTCCTCGTCCTCGCTGAACTCCCTGCGCATGTCTCTGCGTAAGCGCCTGCCGCTGCGTTCTGTCCAGGCCAACTCTCTGCCTGAGAATCTGACTCAGGAACCAGAGAAGCAGCAACCAAAGCCCAGCGCCATGCGCAAACTTACACGCAGTGCCCGGAACTCTGTCACTGAAGTCTACCAGGTAGATTTTCTATGATTGTTATGGATTTATCTCGTCTGACGTTTGGAGCTGCTTGACCAAACCTTTTTCTTCCTTCTGTCAGAGAATGCAGAGGACCAAAGAGTTTTCACGGGAGGAGTGTTTGGTGGCGACCCCGGCTAAGATGTGCGACGGACCAAGTGCATCGAGTTCTCGCACTCCAAAATGTACTCCTGGCAGACGTGTGACCCCCAAACGTACCCCCAGATCAGCTGCCAAGCCCGGCCGTACTCCAGGTTCACGAGGGAGGAAGACTCCTGAGGCTGGAGTGCGAGGCGTGGAAACACGAGGAGGCAGGAGGCAGCTCGTCCGAATGGCTGCACTGCGAAGTCCATTTGCCTCACCCAACACCGAGAACCAGAGGCAGTACGTGCTAAATGTTGCATAATATACATCATACATACATACAGTTGTTGTTTTTTCCCCCAGTCTGATTATTATTTGTTTTCTCTGCTCACAGCAAATTCGACAAAGACTTGGAGTCTGTGTCCAGTGGACTCAGAAGACTGAAATATCTGTCCAGAGCCTTCGATGACATGATTGGAAGAGATGACAGGTAGAGCATCTTCATTTGAAATTTCTGTATTTGGTCAGTTTGCTTTTATGAAGAAGAGATAAAGAGGGAAGCACAGTCTTTCCCCCTCTTCCTCCTCCTCCTCCTCCCAGCTTGTGTCTCTGCTGACTTCCTTCCCTTCCCCCTCACACTCGGCCTCTTCCCGCCTCTATTTAAAAAAAAAAGCTGGATCTGTGTTCCTGGTATTTGGAGGAGGGGGGGTGACTGTGGGAAGCATATGGGTGTGGGAACCAGAGCCAGATGAAAATGACAAAAATGTGCTTGAGAGGAGTTATTGTGTCGTGGCCATTTCTCCCAGTGTTCCCAGAGAATGAGATGCTGTGTGAACAACAATGAGATGCTGTGTTTTTCCTTCTACGACAGGCGCTTCAATTATTCCCTTATGGAGTAGGTGAGAAGGTAAATACAAACAGAAAAAGGAAATATATCCTCTCAATGAAACTCAGTGTTTGCCTGCGCTTGGATGCATGAAGTGGATTTAAATCTCTTTCCTGTTGCTTTTTATAACTCACATGATCCTACAGTACAGGATGTTCTTCTCTGACTCGCACTTCCCTCTTTCCTCACTCTCGTCTACATTCTAAATCTCAGAAAGTGTCCTGATAAGTCAACATTTGCTTGTTATTTTGTGATTGAAGGTCAAATGTGTTCAGTCGTCTGGTGCCTTAAAACCATGACAGCCTCTGTAAAGCACAGCCCTTTTCCTATGAAAACCACACATGTTTATTTTAAAACGGCACTAACGCACTTACAGATTTAACATACGCCTGTTGCTGCATGGTCGCTCCTGTCCTCACTCTTCAGCGTCTCCATGACTCTCCCTTTCTTTCTCTATGTGCAGAAGCAGAACTGGAGAACGTTGTGGAGGAGCGTTGATGAGGAAGTTGGACCCCAGCGGTAAACTCAGTCGCTCTAACCTCACACACCGAGCCACAAACCTCTCAAACACCCTCGGAGGTTGGGCGCACACAGCCGTGAACACGGTGTGCAAACCCAACTGAACTGCATATGTGTGTGTGTGTCTCTACTGGACTGTTCCACGGCTCTGTGCGTCCTCTTTTATTCATGGGATGTGTAGTTGGTAGCGTCTATAGTCTGTAGGTCTCGTGTTTACATGTCTCAGGTTAGCGAGCGGTGGATCAAATGTCCTGTCCTGTGTGTCCACGTTATAGCTGCGACAGCCGAATGTCTCGTTACATGTTCAGAATACTAATATTTAGTTTGTGTTTATACTCGTGTATCTGCAGATTACAACTAACACTAAAGTTACTGACAAAGGAAAGAGAAGTCTTTCACTCACTTTATACGTATGCAATAATGTTACTAACGTTTCTTTTTTACGTGTCGTTTGATTATACCAAATAGTACGTGCATTTTCTATGAAGGGAGACCTTTTTTTATATAAAGCGTAGCCAGTATTTGAATGAGAATTTTCTTTTTCTTGACACTTTAAATGTCCTGTGGATAATTCACACACCAACCGTGTCCATTAATCATCGTAGAATGTGAGATGTACTGATGTACTGGTTCATTAGTGACGATGATGTTGTTGTGAAGCCTTATTTAGGGAGTTATTAGTGTAGTGAATGTCAAAGCAAATGGCCTTAAATGAAGCAAAGTCTCTTCTGTCAAAGAGAGATATTGTGTTTAAATGTGAAAAAAAGTTGTGCCCATTAAAATCTTTAAGCTCCATCAACTCGAATGTCTTTGCATCATTTTGTTATCGGAGCTGTTTCTGTGATACTTTGGTGTCTCAGGCTGCTTTATGTGTATATATTTATATGTTATTCTTTTCCACACACAGAAAACTTGGTGACAATTCTGTCAAATCTAAATGTAGTGATTCTGATCGGTAATCCAGCCCTTGATCTCAATTGTTTTCCAGTGATAAAGTCGACATATAATCCAACAAAAAAATCCACAAATCACTCATACTCTCAGTGCTCTGTCTTTCTGCGCTGATGTGAATTTAAATTAAGATTTACGTGACAAACACTATTTTGTTTTTCAAATGAACTGCAGAGTGAACGATTCAGTGTCTTGTAAAATGGAAAAATAAAATGTTCCTTGGGAATTTGTTAGGTTCATTAGTATTCTGGTTTCACTTGGAATGTTTTTGTTCAAAAATCAAAACACCAGCATTGACCATTGGATAAATGAACTAAAATTATTGGGTAAATCACTAAAATTATTTTTTAAAAAAGGCACTTAAATTATTAGTTTTGAATCAAGGTTATACTAGTTTAGGGTTTGTTTTTTTTGTTTTTTGTAAATGCTTAGTTTTGGTTAGTTAGTTTGTGTTTGGTAATGTGGAGTATTTGCCAGGTGCAAGATGCAAAAGTGTGTGTCATAAAAACCCAACATTTTACAAATATATGGGGAAAAAGGAGGACAAAAGGCAATGCAAGTTTATTTGTATAGCGCCATTCTTACACAAGCCAATTCATAGTGCTTTACAGGCAAATAAATACATTTGAAATTAAAACTCAACCAATTAAAACATCAATTATAGAAATTAAAACAATTCAACACATTAAACAATTTAAAATCAAGCAGAAATTAATGAAACATTGGAATGCAATTTAAAAAGCATTAAAAATCATTAAAAATGAAAGACAACAGTGCCCTCTGGTGGTGTTCCACTGTCACCGCTGGTGGAAACGCGAGTCGCTCACGTTTGTCCCTCGTTGTTCGCCGTCGCTCGTCCACTCCTCGCTGAAGTAGCTCCTCCTCCTCCTCGTTCTCTCCGGCTTTGTACCCAGAGCTGAACGCACGCCGCGGCTAAACCTTCTCCACCATCCAGGGGCTGCTAAACATCGGAAAATGGCTCTTCACGTCCCCAGAGCTCCGGGCTTTGCCCAAATGTTAAAGGACGGCGCCAAGGTGAGAGTCCACCGCCGCGCCGGAGCACTTTGTTAGCTTCGGAGTGAGTGATTGTGTGAGGCAGCGTGCTACCTTAGCATTAGCACGTTCCTCCGCAGTCATGTGGGAGAGTTCTAGAAGCAGCCAGGCCGCTCACAGACGAGCTGGGTGATCCGGTTCGACCCAAACTCTAGTCCTTTGCCTTTAACTGTGTCGCCTATCAATAATAATGTTGTGTGTGTCGGTGACAAAGGAGTGAAAAGAGGAGTGAAAACAAGAGTGAATCACAGTCACACCCCGTTAGCTTTTAGCTCCGTGTTACGCACTGTGTCATCTATTGATGCTGATGCTAATCAGCCGAGCTCAGACTCCATCACATCTTTACCTCTAAAACATCTAAATTGTGCTTATTTATTCCATATTAATTCAGGATTTTTTCGGTTTCCATAAGTTTTTAATGACAATAAATGCAATTACGGAACATAATCGTGCATCACTTCCTCATTATTTTGGGATGTTCATTTCGAATTATAGATTATTATTTATTTGTGTTGTCTGTCGGTTTATTAATTGTTTTTGTTTTGTCTAGTAAACATATCATGAAGATCTTCAATATAACATATTAAATTGTTTTTGTTTCATTTGTATAGCGACAACTTTTATTGGCTTTTTGATTATTGGCTAGAATTTTACTATCATAATTGTTGGAAATTATAATGAAATTAAAATATTCATATTTAAACGTGCCATATGTAAGAATGTGGGCAAGAACGGTTACTGCATTCAAATTCAAAATACAGAGGTCTTTTAGGTTTCGTTTTCTGACGTAACTGGCAACCCGTGGTTGCTCGGCAGCTGAGACTCTACTGACTGCAATGATGCCAAAACATGATTTCAAAACATAAACATGATTTGCAGTCTGCAAAATAGTTTTTTAATGCAAATATTTTGTCTGTGCTGTTTTTGTTGGTGCGTTCAGTTTGTTATATGAACATTTTTCCTGAGTCTGTGACATATTAGGAGGATTTGAGATTTATTACATAATGCACCTTTAAGAAGCTGATAAAACAGAAAGCTTGTTTTAATTCTGTAATCGAGTCATTGTTTCAGCCCTAATTTGAAGTGTCGTGTGTTGCAGCACTTTTCAGGGCTTGAAGAAGCCGTGTTCCGCAACATCAGAGCCTGTAAGGAACTTTCTCAGACCACACGCACCGCCTATGGGCCCAACGGTAAGCACTACAGCAAAACACACACTATATTATGGTCTGTTCTGCTGTGGAAATCTGTGCCAGAGAGACAGTGAGCTCAATGATGACTCGACGGTTGCTTTTCTCCCTGTCAGGCATGAACAAAATGGTCATCAACCACCTGGAGAAGCTGTTTGTCACCAACGATGCAGCAACAATCCTCAGAGAGCTTGAAGTGAGGCCAACTAACATTTTTTTTTTGCACAACTCAACTGAATCCTGGATTGGTTTGATTGACTGCTTTATTTAATGTGCATTATTTTTGAATAGGTGCAGCATCCAGCGGCCAAAATGATCGTGATGGCGTCCCACATGCAAGAGGAGGAAGTTGGAGACGGCACAAACTTTGTCCTGGTCTTTGCTGGAGCTCTGCTGGAGTTGGCCGAGGAGCTGCTGAGGATGGGACTGTCTGTGTCAGAGGTAAGAATGTGTACTACGTTTATGTGATTGTGTTAAATGATGCACTCGCACACCCAGATAATGCTTAGATCAGGATGAACTTAGCCTGAGTGAGTCCACCCTCTTCTTGAATATAAATAACATCTTTGTCACAGGTGATTGAAGGATACGAGAAGGCTTGTAAAAAGACTCTGGAGATTCTGCCAGACTGCGTTTGCTCTGAAGTCAAGAACCTCCACGATGTCAACGAGGCCATGTCGTGCATCCGCACAGCGGTCATGAGCAAACAGTACGGCAACGAAGACTTCCTGGCCAACCTCATCGCAGAGGCCTGTGGTGAGAGAGCCGTCGAGGCGACTTTAACTCAACTGCTTTGTTTCATGTCCCCCTTTTAACTTTGGATTTTTGTGCTGCAGTTTCCATCTTCCCAGAGTCTGGAAGTTTCAACGTCGACAACGTCCGAGTCTGCAAGATTCTGGTGAGCAGCGTCATCCGTTGAAATGCTTCTTCTTTCCACCTCTCTGTGATTGTGTCTAAGTTTGTGTGTGTGTTTTTGTCAGGGTTGTGGTGTGACTGCGTCCTCCATGCTTCATGGAATGGTTTTTAAGAAGGAGGCCGAGGGAGACGTGACGTCTGTTAAAGACGCAAAGATCGCAGTCTTCTCCTGCCCCTTTGACTGCATGGTGACGGAGACCAAGGTAACAAACATTTAAATATGCACAGAACAACTGGAATACAAAAGTCTGTTTCATCGCCTTAAGACTGGAGACGAGACATAAACTCCCTTCCTAAGTATTGTGTGCTGTTGATGCTAACAGCGATCATCTCACTCTCACAGGGCACAGTGCTGATAAACAACGCCAAGGAGCTCATGGACTTCAGTAAGGGAGAGGAGGATTTGATGGAGGCTCAGGTGAAGGCCATCAAGGATGCTGGTGCCAACATCGTGGTCACCGGGGGGAAAGTGGCTGACATGGCGCTGCATTACGCCAACAAATACAACCTCATGGTGGTCAGGTGAGACAGAGAAAGAGTTTCTCCTTTTAAAAATGTCTTTCTAGGACCGCCTATCATCTATTGTCATGATTGTGGGTTTGAGTCTTTCCTCACTGTTACTCCTCTCCCTAATATCCTCCTTTATCCTCTCCAGGCTTCACAGTAAGTGGGACCTGAGGAGGTTATGTAAGACGGTGGGCGCTGTAGCACTGCCCAGGATGGTAAGTGCACTTCTTTTTCCTTCAGCTCGCGTGGTTAAATCGATCACGTGATCGTCAAGTGACGGTGTTTTTAAATGTTGTTTCCTCAGACGGCTCCGACTCCTGAGGAGATGGGTCACTGTGACAATGTGTACCTGAGCGAGTTAGGAGACACTCAGGTGGTCATCTTCAAACACGGTAAATTTAAACTTATCCCCTCATCGTTTACTTGATTATTTTGTTTTCTGGACGTTAATGAATCGTTTGATTGTTGTTGTTTCTCACAGAAACGGAGGACAGCGCCGTCTCTACAATTGTGATCAGAGGCTCCACTGACAACCTGCTGGATGACATTGAGAGGGCTGTAGATGATGGAGTCAACACCTTCAAAGTTCTTGTCAGAGTAAGAACTTTGTGTGTTGTTTAATACACAGTCAGTCAGTGTAGAAGAAGCAGAAGAACCTACAGTTTTTATGTGATTTGTTTCCAGGACAAGCGACTTGTCCCTGGAGCTGGAGCCACTGAGATAGAGCTGGCCAAACAGATCACTTCATATGGAGAGGTAACGCTCCTTTATTTGCCTCTTAACTGCGTCACAGATGGTTCGATTACAGAGTCATGACCATGTTTTCCTCCCTCCTCTGTGTAGTCCTGCCCTGGCCTGGAACAGTACGCCATTAAAAAGTTTGCCGAAGCCTTCGAGTCGCTGCCGCGAGCTCTGGCCGAGAACTCTGGAGTCAAGGGGAGCGAGCTCATCTCTAAGATGTACTCGGCTCATCACGAGGGCAACAAGAACATGGGCTTTGACATCGAGGTGCGTATGACTTTATTCTGCAGTCTTACAGAGCTGAAACAGTCTGAGTCGTTGGTTTGCCTGTGTGATGACTGACGCGTCTGTGATGTCGTCTGCAGGGAGAAGGCCCCGCTGTGAAGGACATGCTGGAAGCCGGCGTCCTGGAGCCGTTCCTGGTGAAATACTGGGGCATCAAAATGGCCTCCAATGCTGCCATCACAATACTCCGAGTCGACCAGGTGTGTAAACAAACACTTTATGGACGTAGTGATGATTTAAATAAGTCCAATCTTTCAAGTTCTATGTGTTTTTGGTCGTTGCAAACATCATATGTTTATTTTCATCTAAACGGCGCTGAATCTGAATACATGGAAAACATACATATATTTTAGCAGCTGTTATGTGTTCTTCACAGCGTCACGCATGAACATCATTCATATACCATACTTCCTGCTATTCCATACAACGATAGTGTCACTTAAGTTTTTGTCAATTATTTGTCGTATTTCTGTATTTTTCCATCTTGCATCATCTACGTGGTCGCGTCTTTTTAAATCAAAACAAATTCAACCCAGAGACGTCGAACCAGCAGCTCTGTAGCTAGTTTAAAATGTCCTAACCTGACTTTATTCTGCAGGTGAAGTTTTCCTGAATGATTTTCTCCTGATGGTCCATGTTAACGTGTGTGTACGTACTGTATATATGATCCAGATCATCATGGCTAAAGCTGCAGGGGGACCCAAGGTTCCCAAACAGAGAGGCGATTGGGACAAGGACAGTTGGGACGAAGAGCCTGAAAAGTTTCAAACTCACCATTAGAGGGTGCTGTTTTTCAGTAGGTCCTGGAATGTGCGTGCGCTGCGGTTTTTAAACTCACAACGTTGTGGATTAATCATCTCTCACAGACCACTGAAAGTTTTTTTTTCACCGTTAACACAGAAGAGTGTGGCACAAAACTCACTGTAGATAAATCTCACAGGTGTTTGTTGTTAAACTCGCACAGAGCAGACAGTGTGGTGTGTTAGCATGCTGCATGGACTCACTAACACTTCTCTTTGCAGTGCTGTAACACAGAGGAAGCATGATTTTTCTTTGTCATTGGTCATCATCCTGCCATGTTACTTCATGACGAATGGGAGCTATTGATGTACATGTTTTATCATTTATTATAAGCTGCTTTAGACCCTTGTTAAAAACAGCACAGCCTTGTACAAAGGAGTTGATGTGCTGTTATGGAAATATCATTTTATGGGTTATTTTTCAGTGAATTGTATGCGCTGCACATCGTTGCACATCGTTCTCTGACTGCAGACTCGTCCCTGTATGTGCTCATGAATATTTGATCACATATGGTCTTTCTTGGTCTCCGCTGAGGTTTAAATCACCTCTTTCCACTTAAAGATACAGAGAAAGTATGAAAGTGCACGAGGGTTGGTTTGGTTTATACAGAGATGTTTATGAAGCCAAATAATACGTATTTATTTAATTTTTCACTGACTGACTTTTTCCTCCGTCTGGTTTCAGATCATCATGGCTAAAGCAGCAGGCGGACCTAAAGCACCACAGGGCAAAAAAGATTTTGACAACGACGACTGAGGGAGTCGCCGCTGCGTCCTGAACGCTCCTCCCACATACATTCACAAGCCCTTTTCTACTTTGTTTATTTAAAGCTCATCACTTTGGTTTGTTTTGTAGACGTGCGACCGCACACTGGTCGACGGATGATGATGATGTGAAAGTCAAATGTAAGGATGGCCCCGTTTGCTTTTTGTTCCCGGTCCCAAATAAAAGGCACTTGCGCCGTCATGTGTTTGGTTTGCATTGTGGATTCTCTTTGTTTATACCTAAACTGTGATTTGTACAAGAAAGAACATCCTGCATTAGGAGGAACAACTAAGCATTTCCTGTCACATGTTGGTGCCTCAGAAATGATGCATGTCCTGGTTTATTATTAGGTCAAGTGAGCTGAAGATTATGAGCTCCACTGGAAATGTATGATGCAGCATTATTCATTTTTAACTGCTTTTAAAAGCTTGAAAACACAATATTATAAAACGAAATAAATTGACATGGATTTTTCCCTAAATAAATGTAATAAAATATACATTTTAGAGTCAGTTCAGTATATCAAGATGTAGATTATGTGCTAAATTACCCTTTTTATAAATTATTACTTTTATTAAGTTTAAAATCTAATATAGGTTGATATTTTGGCCTTGTATATTATTCTATTATTCAGTTGCTGTAGTTATCGATAGTTGCAGCAGGGGGCGCTGGACTCTACATTTCCGCCTCATTGGTTGGAAACGATGGGGGCGGATTTTCGCTGACGTCACCACCCGCACTCGGGATTAACTTGTTTTTTTTATGTCGCCAGATTATGCCCAGCATCGTCAGGCTCATAATTTGATCTCATGTAGGTTTTTATTTTAATTTTATCAACGTCTTAAATCGTGTGTGTGAGGTGTGCGCGTGACCGGATAGAGCGAGCGAGTGCACGCGCAGCAGAATGTGTGTAAAGTGGTGATTTTGTGTCACGGGGACGATGGTGATGGTGATGGTGATGATGATGGGAGCCCACGCCACGAAAAACACCACGGTGAGTTCACGCCACTGCTGGTTGCTAAGGTGACGCATTATGGGATGGTTTCCTTGTTTCCATGGCGATGTTCAGCAGGTAGCGACAACAACGACGGCACCCGAGTGACGTTTAAATCAGCAGCGTTTACACAAACTTTATAGTGAACTTAAAATGATTATATTTGTCTTATTCACGAACTGTGCTTCTCTTTACTGCTCCAAAGAAAGCGACGGTTGTTTTGTAACGCCTTTATTTTGAAAGACAATATTGTCACACTTCCGGTGTTGACAGAATGTGG
Source organism: Microchirus variegatus (assembly GCF_963457635.1). Classification (NCBI taxonomy): domain Eukaryota; kingdom Metazoa; phylum Chordata; class Actinopteri; order Pleuronectiformes; family Soleidae; genus Microchirus; species Microchirus variegatus. The sequence continues at coordinate 5,128,014 of NC_139803.1, read as the reverse complement.
GCCGGAAGTGAAGACAACAGACAAGAAATAAAAAAGCTAAAATGTCCTTCCATGAAGTAAACTGTGTCACGTTGTTATTGTCATTTTAAAGGTACAGTATGTGACATTTATGAGGCTTTTTTTTATCAGTAATACTTTAATATCAACTTTGTGTTTAAAGAACCTCAGGTTCTGGGTCTTTCATGGAGATGGCGGCCATTTTCTTCCACTGTGTTTTTACTGGTTTTTACTGTAGTTCCTTCTTAGTTATATAGTTAGTTAGTGGTAATTGCAGTTATTTTAATTATTCCTTCTCATGTAGAAATGTGGACGTGGAAGTTTTCCCAAACATTTTGTGGCCCTGAAACCTGTGAGCTTTGCAAAGCTCTGGTGTCGCTGACACTGACTGATGAGAGTCTTTCTATTTTCATGTGAGTGGGTGAAGATGAGTCCATATTTGCCTTCATTCCACTCAGATGATAATAACATTGTGCACGGGTGATGACACACTTCTGTTGTGCAGCACATGACCTCAGGGCAGACTCCACCATCTTTGTTTCTCTGCTTCAATCACAAATGAGAGCAGGAACAGTTCTGTTCATGAAGGTTTGTGTGATGGATTTAATGTTTGCTAATATAAATCCTTTATATTCATGAGTCTATATTAGAGTCTATATTAGAGTATATTAACATATGTAGGTTATTCTCCAGACAGTGCAGCCACTGGATGCTGAATTGTGTGTTTTTTCTTTATGTCAACAGTTTATTAATAATAATAGCATCTATAACAACAATAACAACATTTCACAGCAGTTCTGTGTCTCTCATCGGGACTTATGTATTTGAAATTAAAACAATTTATAATATAAAACAGGAATTCAAAAAGTAAAATTGAGTTTTGGTGCACTTTTATGCGTAAAACTGCCAATGAAATGTACCTGATGTGAACCCACGGTTTGTTAGAGTTTACAGAGTTAGTGTGAGATCAGCCGTGATCACGCTCATCACGTCCGCAGTGTGTGAATATGAAGCAACGCTGAGATAAAAGTGTGGAAATAATTACATGTATGATGAAAGCCTGTGTGATAAACTGTCACACCTCTGTTGGCTCATGAGTTTCTGTCAGAGCACATTGTTGTCGTCATGCCAGCTCTGATAAGTTTATATTTGTCTTTGCATCACGAGAACAGTGTCTGGACTCACGCTGTCTTTTGACACCCTTTAAAGATGTAATATGGAACATTCTATGTAAATATGTTAGAACAACAAGACGAATGTTATATTTCATTAGCTGAATAATGACAGAAATGACTGTACATGTGTTTTTTAATGACATTTATTCTCTGTGTGCCACTCAGAGAGCCACTGATGCACAGGACAGCGACGGATGGCGAGGCTTCCTCTCCAGCGTGGGTCTGTCCATCCCAGCAGGCCTCTGTCGCCTGGCGCCGCCCGCCCTGCGTTTGAACCAGCGGCGAATGATCCGGGGAAAACCCCCCGACGTCCCGGAGCATGTGCTGAGGCTGGCGGGAGTGGGTCCAGACAAGCTGAGAGCAGAGTGGACGCTGCCGGGCTTCATCAGCATGTTCCTGCCCGAGTTCCCTCACAGAAGTGTGCCCCGACAGGAACACTTCCAGGTAGAGCTCAGTGCTGACAGGAAACACCAAAAACAACAGTGCTGTGTATGATCGTGACCTGTGTTTTTCATGACGTCGTCAGGTGCTGGGCTACATCGCCAAAGGTTCGTTTGGACCCATCCTGAAAGTAAAGGACAGAGCCGAAGAGAGAACATATGCAGTTAAAGTGAGTATCTGCGAGTGCTGTTGTTTGTTATTTTGAGTAAAGTCCAGTTGTGTTTCATCTCAGTGTGTTTTTGTGTTTGTTGTCAACAGGTCATTCCTAAATCAGAGATTCTCAGACTGGGCGTCTTAGAGCAGTCCAAAGAAGAGGTGATAGTGCAGGTAAGTTAAAATGACATGAGAATTTACATTGTGATGACACAACACTCACCTTTTCCTCAATCACTTTTGAAGCAAATTTTTTTGCTCGGCCTCAGCCTTTTATGTATATGTACAGTATGTATTTAACAATGTTCTCAAATACTCCTCAGATATTAAGGTACAAATAGCTTGATTTTCTTATATTTTCTATGGACTTTGAGAGAATGTGTCGATCCACACGATGAATGAAGCGATCACACACAGAAATATGGATGTTCCAGGTTGACTTGTGACTTTTGCCCGCAGCGTCAGGTCCGTCACCCGTTTGTCCACGACCTTCAGGACTGTTGGCAGACGCAGCGTCACCTCTACATTAGTGAGTCAGTCAGTCTCCACTCCCCCTGGTAGTCACGTCACGTCACGTCCAGGTTCTTCCCACAATCCCACCCGTCCCCTGAGAACACCTGAGAACATGATGAAGAGAACACACAATCAGCTTCCTTCTCTATTCAGCTTCAAACCCCAGACTCTCCACTGCCTTTGTTTCCTGTTTCTCTCTTTTCCTCCAGAGCGTTTTTTTCCTCTAATATTATTTCATTATTTCTGAAATCGGTCACTGACTCAGAAAGTGTTGTGACCCAGTTTTGATCTGTGTGTGTGTGTGTGTGTTTGCCGCAGGAGCAGATGTGGAACACTGCTGTGAATGCATGTGTTTCTCTGCTTGATATGAAACCAAACCTTTAACAAGGTCAAATACAATTTATTCATATAGCTAACAATCACAGGGTTGGTAACATCCTCTGGGTAAGAAAGCACGCAAAGTGTATTATGTATGTAGATCATATACGTGAAACTGAAATTACATAAAAACTTTATGCAACATGTTCAGACCCCCCTCAAATTTTACCTTTCAGGTATTTTCGCACAGTGCCCAAAACATACAATACACAATTACAAAGAATAAAGAGGAAAAGGTGTTTAAATGCCAGTGAGAAACAAAGGTGTTCTCCTCAAATGTGGATGGGACCATTATCCCACACAGACTCTGTCAAAGGTTTGAGCTTCATAGTGAAAAACAGACTCTTTGTAGAGGAAGATTTGCACTCCCTCACCCTCACAGCTGACCTTCTCTTTGTTTCTCTAACCCTCACAGCTCTCCTGACAGAGTTATGTGTTAACTCTGTGTGTGTGTGTGTGTGTGTGTGTGTGTGTGTGTGTGTGTGTGTGTGTGTGTGTGTGTGTGTGTGTGTGTGTGTGTGTGTGTGTGTGTCCTCTCCCCTCAGTGTGTGATTACTGCAGCACAGGAGACCTGTACACTTACTGGCAGATGATCGGTCAGTTCAGCGAGGACACGGCCAGAGTGTTTGCTGCAGAGTTGGCGTCTGCACTCGGTGAGGTTCACGCCACAATCACCATTTAGAATCCTGATCTAATCTCTCAACGCGACAAAGATATTCAAACAGAAACATTTGTTACGAAACTTAAAGACAGAATCTTCTTTGCCTCAGATTAAACCTTTTAAACCAGGGGTCTCAAACTTGCGATATATTGTGGCCTTAAACTTAGTTTTAAATTATAATGAAAACTGACCCAAACTGCAAACAATATTTAAATTCAACATTTAATTATATAGAAGCTTGTAAGATAAACATTTTATTTACTAATCACTTAAGTCAAAATGAAGGAATTGTTATGTCAATATAAAACAGGTTATTATGACGTCAGTGAGGAGAGTTACTGGATCTTTCACTGACTCTTTTACCTTCTTTCAGGCTTCCTCCATGACTTTGGGATCATTCACAGAGACGTGAAGGTACGTCAATAAAAGCTTATGTTTTTACCAGTTAAAAACCTTCCTTACATTCATACTTTTATTCATATTTCATATTTATTTCTTATAGATGGAGAACATCCTGCTGACAGACGACGGTGAGTAGAGAATAGAGACGTGTTTCCAGCAGAGAGCAGCATCGTCCTCTCTCTTCTGTGTCGCATGCTGAAAATGGTCTCTTCCAGGTCACCTGCGCTTGGCTGACTTTGGTTTGTCCCGTCGCCTGGAGAGAGGAGGACGAGCCTTCACCATCTGTGGAACAATCCAGTATATGGGTGAATACATGAACACAACAACAACAACAACAACAATGAAAGTTGCCTTTGAAGGGTTAGTGTTGGGCTGATTCATGTGCTGTGTCTGCTCTGCAGCACCAGAGGTCCTCAGTGGGGGACCCTACAACCACGCAGCTGATTGGTGGTCGCTGGGAATTCTGCTTTTCTCATTGGTTACTGGAAAGGTGAGCTCCTGTTGCCTGTGGCCTCCTGGTGACTTGCATTATGTGCTGATATTGAAATCATACTTTCACGTGTGAGCTTCTCTCAAAAGAAGGCTGGGGGTCTGTTGCATTAGATATTTGTTTCATGGGGTCATTTTGCACATTCTCAGGGACATTTTAGTGTATGACTCTACATTAGTCGTTTTTGTCACATGTAAAATGTGTTGAAAGTACATTAATTTAAATGAAATTGTTCCCTTTTCTCAGTTCCCTGTGCCCGCAGAAGCAGACCACTGCGGTATGCTGAGGAAAGTCAGGAGCTTTCCTTATGAAATGCCGCTGAGCTTCAGCCCACAGTTTGCCTTGCTTGTAACTGAGGTGACTTTTAATTGTGATTCACGTTTAAAGTCACGTTTAATGTCAGACTGTGACTCTCACTTGTTTGTCCGCGCAGCTTCTGTGCAAGACTCCCGCCCGCCGCCTCAGGACCCTGGACCGCTTCAAACGACAGACCTTCTTCCACGGAACCACATTTGACTTTGCTCTGCTGCAGCGCCATCCTGTGGAGGTAAGTGGTGCAGTCTCTGTGGTGATGGGCGTCGTCCCTGGACTCAGATTTGTCAGTAAAGTGCTGTTTTCCTCGCCGTGGTGATCTGTGTCCAGGTGATTGTGGAGCTGAGGGAGCGACCGGACCGAGCTGCCAAATCTCGACGAGGCCTCACTCTGTCTCTGCAGACGCTCAAAGGCTTCGACTACGACTCACTGCTCAGTCCTGTGGCTGCACCTGACGCTCAGACTCAGACAGTCACGTTACTGCCTGGCCCAACAGTTCCACCGCAGCCTGCTCAGGAGAACGCTTCACGTCGAGAAGTGTTTGTTTGACGGACGACCGCGTGTTTCTGAACTCTGTGCACATGAAATCAGCGTGAACTCCTGGTGTGGTGCACCGCGTAAAACGTCTTAATTCATTGAGTGTCAAAATAGTTTAGAAGAGGAATGATCCACTTGCCCTTTTCCCCATTTGACTCTTGTTCCTTTCTCACTTTTCATAATGCACAGCAGCATTCATGACTCCACAGTCATTTTCTTGATCAAACTCTGAGCGTCTGCGTTTGTTGTCATGTTGCATGATCATAAAAGCACATAACATCAAGTCTTTATTTGAATCATACAAATAAAGACAGTCTGTGCAGAGCTGCGTCTAAGAATAATCACGATGTTTCTGCGACTTTATCTTTTCCAACAATGACTCAGGAGCGTTTTTATTCACCCCCTCGTGTTTTGATTCCATGTCGGTGACACAGATGTGATATTTTGATAGAAACATGCACTTCCCTGATTATTAGATGATATTATTGTAGAGTTTGTGAATTGTGCCCTGGTCTCTACCCAGAATGCCTCAAGTGTGTGTGATACTGAAAAATGTTTATTTATAAATTCCTCTTTACAGAGTTTATATGGCAACGTAGAATGAAATTTGATGTTATATATGTTACAGTGTATTTTTGTAATATGACACAGATGGAATAATAAACTCTTAATGTACAGTGATTTTATGAGTTTGTGATCATTTGAATAAATGAAGGAGCAGCAGAAAAACTTTCTACATGGACGTCAGTCAGTGACATACTGAAGAAAACACATTTCCTGTTCCCTCACCTTCAGGAAACGACAATGGCCTTCACACACACACACATGCAGCACAAAATGGCAGCCTCCATGAAGCAAGGCCCCCGGGCAAACATAGTGTCTTATTCATTGAGTATGAAATCTGTACGATTTTTATTTGCAAATGATTATACGCTCATATTTATGGGTAGTATATTCATTTTTGGCTGCTAAACCAGCCTACATGTTACTACACACTGGTATTGTTGATTAAAGGCACCTTATGTAAGAATGTGGCCAAAAACGTTAACTACACTCAAATTCAAGTTTCGTTTTCGCCGCCATTGTCGCTCAGACGTAACTGGCAACCCGTGGCAGCTCGGCAGCTGAGACTCTACTGACTGCAATGACTGGTAGACGGCGGTAGGTGGCGCCACATATTTTACAAGTACAGTACGTAATATGAATATTATTCCTGAGTCTCTGTGACATATTAGGAGGATTTTATGGCCAGTTGCTTTAGATTGAGTTATATCTGCATTTTTCTTCAAATTATAATAACTTACTTTTTCTTTCTTTCCATTCCAAATACTTTATTACTTTAACACTTTAAGAAACGACTTAATTTAAGCACAACCGTCGATAAACTGTTGATATTTCTGTGAAAGTTTTGTCCTTCACAGAAAAGTTGCACAGTCACGCTGCGGGAGCCATTTTCCGACGTCTGTGTGCGTCGTTGCGTCACAGTGACGCAGTGACGTTGGCCCCGCCCCCACACGGCCAGCCTTTTCTAAAGGGTCACGTTGCGTTGCAGCAGCAGAGAGTGTCACAGGAGAGGAGAGACTGTCCCGCATCATCATCATCTTCCTGACCACTGCCTTCACACAGACACACACACAGGTAAGACACACACACTCACACACACACACACACACACACACACACACGCTGAGTAAATGTGTAGATGAAGGTGTTATATATGATGAAGATTCGAAGAAGAGGAAGAAGATGGAATCCTCGCCTTCTCATCGCTGCTGAATACGTTACTTCTTTAATTCACTGCGGCACAAAATGGCGTCGTCTTCAAACTAGTGACACACACACACGCATGTCAACACTTTTTTCGTTTAAATTTGCGCATTCCGGCTTCTCATCATCATCATCATCATCATCATGGAGTTACGCAACAGGAAGAGCGCGTGCACAGAGTGACCTTCAGGGGTGAACCTGTAGCTGCTAACAACACACACACACACACACACACACACACACACACACGCACGCACACGATACAAGACGTCGTCCATTTAAAATGTCTTATTTTGTGTATTGACGTGTTGCGGTTATTGATGCGGAGACGGGGGAAAGATGGAGGAAGTGAGGAGGAGGAGGAGGGGCTGAGGAGGAAGAGGAGGAGGAGGACATGTGCTGAAGCACGTACACCTCCTCCTCCCTCTCTCTCTGCACTGAACATTCAACAGTTCATCAATCCAATCTTCACCAGTCATTCTTCTGTTTTTCATGGATGAACTTTATTTAAATAACATAACATGACAGTCTGTGTAACAGTAATATATACAAATAATATTCATGAGGGGGAAAAAGAGGAGAAAGAAAGAACATCCACATCAATCCTTGACTTTTTGAGTTACTCTTCTTCAAAATGATCTATACATTATTATTGGCCAATTATCTCTATGTTGTAACCGTGGTAACATATTAATGCACAGGGTAGACGAGAGAGAATAGCGCCACCCACTGTCCATGGTGCTGTCAGGACAGGCGTGTCCCCCCCCCCCCCCTCTGCAGTGCAGACGGCTGTGACGTCACTCTCTGACAGCAGAATATTGCTGAGCTTGTGTGTGTGTGTTGTGAAAACACAGCAGAGTCGTCTAATCTCAGCTCACGTCATGTATCATCACAGAGAAGATGAAGAAGACAAAGAGACAGAAACATCTCGTTTTTCTTCACCCCTCACCCATCACATCGGCCTGATGGTATATTCCTGCTGCTGTGGGAACACCGTGTTCATTCTACATGTTTATAAATCAATATGTGATCCTTACAGCAGCAGGAAATCACTGCGTTGAACAAGTGGAAACACTTCTCCCTGCATCTGCAAATAGGGATTTATATCAGTCCTATTATTATTATTGTCATTATTTAGAACTTTAGAGCAGGGATAGGGTCGAAATTTAAATGATATCTTGATAATCCAGTGTTTGTTTTGATATATAGGTCCAACAACAACAAAAAAAACATATTTATGATGCAAAATTAATCTGTAAATACCAAAAACAGAAAGAAATAGAACAGAATTAAAACATTAAAGGTGCATTATGTAATAAATCATAAAATCCTCCTAATATGTCACAGAGACTCAGGAATAATGTTCATATGACAAACGGAACTCACCAACAACAACAATACAGACAAGATATTTGCATTTTGCAAATTTCAAATCATGTTTATGTTTTGAAATCATGTTTTGGCATGTGGCGCCACCTACCGCCGTCCACCAATCATTGCAGTCAGTAGAGTCTCAGCTGCCGAGCAACCACGGGTTGCCAGTTAGGTCAGAAAACGAAATCTAAAAGACCTCTGTATTTTGAATTTGAATGTAGTAACCGTTTTTGGCCACATTCTTACATATGGCGCCTTTAAAACCAAGCAAAATAAATGTCAATTGTAATTAAAACACTAGACAAGTTGATATAGAATTAAATGTTGAATTTAATCATTTCAAAATAAGTGTAGGGCTACAGGATATCGACCCCTGCTTTAAATGTTTAAACACAGCGCTCTTCACTCTGATCACTGCTTTAGCTCACAACTTTAAATCAAAGTCAGAGATTAATTAATCCTGATGGAAGCCTGATGGAATGAGATGCAGAGAATCCCAGATTGATACCCAAAAATGATTTAAAGTTGATTATTTATCTCTTAAAAGATTCAAATATAAATCAGTTGGAATAATGACCCTCCTCAGCTCTTAAATGATCCCTTTTTATTCTGTGTTTTCAGTACATTTACAAACACAAGCAGCACTGACCTCGTTAAATTCCCACCAGCAAACCAATCGATCACAGAGAGTCACAGCGGACATTTAAAGTCGAACCTGGAACCTCGCTGTTTTAATTTTAACTCCAACGTGACAGAGTCGGTCACGTGTGTGGAGTTAAGGCCTGAATTAAATCACTGTCTGAACCTTTAGAATGTTTCATGGAGACATATTCAAATATTATATTATACTACAGTTTCTTCAGAATAAGCAGCTGTTCAGGGAAAGAAAATGCATGTCTGTTTGAAAGCTTTTTCTTTATGATTGATTCATCTGTCAACTGTTTTCTTGTTGCTCGGTTCATCAAATTCAGAAGAAAAGGTCTAATATTATTGATCAAAAATAATTATAGGAGTAAAAAGAGATTTCCAGATTTAGAATAAATCACTATGAGTTTCTTTACAAAACATAATATTACATGATACTATGAAGTAGAAAATTATCCATCCTGGTCTGGTTTTCTTAATCTGTGGTTGAATTTAAATGAAAGTTAAATGACTGAATGAACAGTTCATCATGTGTTCATGTTGCCACCAAACGTCCTGATCGTGTTTCAGAGGCAGGTCTGGAGCATAAAAGAGGACATTGTTCCTTTAACGCTGCAGGTTTTCTTTGTGTTTGACTCACAGATATGTGGATTAGATTACACCTGGCAGATTATTTGACAACCTTTTCTCAGCAGAAAGTCAAACAAGCCTCACATGAAACACATGAGTGTGTTTGCTGAGCCTGGCTTTTGTGAGGTTGTGCATGACCACGGCTCACACACTTCCTCCTCATTGTTCTGTGCAGTCCTGCACTAAAACAAGTTATTTCCAGTTGAATGTAGAATGAACGTGTCCACAGTTGCTGTGGTGTCTGCAGACTTTCTTCACTGACTGACTGACTGTGTACGTGCTCCTCATCTGTCTTAATCTGAGGATTAACAGAGGGCACAGGATTTACCAGGCGGTGTCCTACAGGACCACAGCAAACCAACCTGAGATTGATATATTCACTATACTTAAGTATTTGTTATTTAATGACATGAGTGGACGACTGGAGAGGACACGAGTGTTGCTGAGGAGAGAAAAATCCACTCCTGCATCCGTAATGAGGACGAGCAGCAGCAGCGCTGTTACATAATCCCTCGCTCTCTGTTCTCTGTGGCTCAGAGGGCGACGAGGAGGTTACATAACTGCTTATTTACGGCAGACTGAAGAAGGGCATAGACTTTGGGTGAAAAGCTGTTTCTGCTGCTGCTGCTGCCAAACGGGTTCAGGAGTGAATTTCCATGCTTTATTTAATGTCTGTATCAAAGTTGCGTTAGTAATAGTTGTTTTTTATCAGGTGGAAAGTAATGAAATACATTTACTCAAGTTACTGTATTGAATACTTTTTTTGTGTATTTTTTTAAGTACAATTTAAAATCAGGATTTTGTATTGAATTTGAATCGTTTATATTTGAATTTGAATCACTAAACTTGAATAATTGCATTAAAATTTTTTAATTTGAATCACATAATTTGAATTTGAATTGCTAAACTTGAATAATAGCATTAAAAAACTGAATTTGAATCACATAATTTAAATTTGTATTGTCTAATTTGAATTATTGCATTAAAAAACTGAATCTGAATAGTATAATTGCTCTTCCTTCATCCTTGAACTAACCGGATGTATGTCGCAGTAATTTGAATCTGAATTTTGAGAACTGAATTTGAATCGTGAGAACTGAATGCAAAGGCACATGGAGTGTTGAATTCGAATAATTCAATTTCCAATTATACTAATCAGATTCAGTTTTTCAATGCAATAATTCAAATTAGACAATACAAATTCAAATTATGTCATTCAAATTCAGTTTTTTAATGCTATTATTCAAGTTTAGCGATTCAAATTCAAATATAAACGATTCAAATTCAGTTTCTGGTGGCACATATTTCATTCCATAGTATTGACTCAAGTATTGTACTTAGTTACTTTATAAATCCATTCCGTTACTGAGTAAAAATAAAAATTCAGCACAATGAAGACCTACAGGGGGAAAATATACACCAGAACCAGACGAATGATGATGTGATTATCACCATAGAGGGCGTGGCCAAAAGTGACGTCATATCCTGTTTGTGTTGTGCTGGGCGTGAGCTCCAAAATAGTTTTGGATTTCTGACCTTGTCATATTTCTACTACCCTCACACAAAGTAACTAAGTAACTTTTACTTCAAGTACATTTAAAATGAACTACTTTTTACTTCTACTTGAGTAATATTGCATCAAAGTATTGGTACTTTTACTTGAGTACAATATTTTAGTACTTTTTCCACCTCTGGTATTTCTCACGCCTCACTCCTCAGCTCCGTGGTGCAGTGAGGTTGCCATGTTGTGCAGTGAGGTTGCCATGTTGTGGACGGTGAAATAAGGCCTGTGCGTGACCTCACTCATGACTTTGTCTCTGTTTGTCCTGCAGCCACCATGACTCACCAGTATCCAGCGCTGACCCCTGAGCAGAAGAAGGAGCTGCAGGACATCGCTCTGAGGATAGTCGCTCCTGGGAAGGGCATCCTCGCCGCCGATGAGTCCACCGGTGTGTGACCGATTTCACACCATTGCCCTGAAAACCCTGAAAGTCGTCTGTGAATAACATTTGTGTGGTTGTGGGGCGTTTACATACAGGCAGCATGGCCAAGCGCTTGAACCCCATCGGCGTGGAGAACACGGAGGAGAACCGGCGACGTTACCGTCAGCTGCTGTTCACGGCCGACCAGCGCATGGACAGCTGCATCGGAGGCGTGATCTTCTTCCACGAGACCCTCTACCAGAACACAGACGACGGCGTTTCCTTCGCCAAGCTCATCCAAGACCGCGGCATCGTCGTTGGCATCAAGGTGAACGCACTTATATTGACTGTCCAGATTTTTACAGCTCAATAAACTAGCCTCTGGGAAGGGCGACGGCGGACAACACGAGTGTCTTTAAGAGGTTTTATTCTACACACTTCTTAATAGGTTGTAAAACGACAAAACGTACAGGTTCTGATGATCGGTTACAGATGAAAAAGCTTTGATGACAACTGATTTGAATACACACTGCACATGCTCCATACAGACCTGCTGGAAAGTTCTACACCTCCCACTTGGCTTCCTGGTTCTTGAACCCAAGTTAGCCACAGCAACTAATTCAAACAGACTTAAAGCAGATGTGACATTCACACAAAGTACACAAAGTTGCGTCCTTGAGTAGGAACGTACTACACACTGCACACGGCATGAACAACTAAAGGTTTGGTCCATTGACGACACACAAATTGATAGATATTGCCCTAAATGTCATCATGGTATCCTTTACCGCGATGACACATCTACTGCCAAACATGAAGCTGGATGGAGAGGGCTCATGTATAATGTTGATGTTAGGGCCAATTCCAATTCCTATCTTAACCCTCAAGCTCAACCCTTAATCTTAACTGGCCTCAAAACCAAGTGTTGAGGGTTATTTTGTCACTTAGAAATGGGACACCCCTTAAATGCAGATATGTCTTCAGACTGTAGGGGGCAGAATAACGTCAAAGCTGCGTCCAGTCTGTCAACTCCAAAAAAGAAGAAGACATTTACGTCAGGATTATTTATTCTGATCCGTTTGTCAGTCAAGTTATTAGGTTGTCAGTTAGTTATAAGATGATACTCATACAAATACCACAACCACAGACATATTCAGCTGACAGTTACCACACACCACGGCTTATTGAAAAGTAAACCATCACTTGTCCGCACCGGCCGACAAAACATCGTAAAATAAAAAATAAATGTTACGCAACAATGACGTCAGTAATCCATAATATGGATTATTAAAATAATACAATGGTTTTCATAATTTTTATATCTCTATTAACAAAGAAAATATTTCGTTTGTAGTGTACTCGTTTCGCTGCTTTTCGGCGCCATCTTTGTTATGTGAAAACACGCAATGCATTCTGGGTAGCCCTTGCTCCCAAGGTTGGTCTCAGAAAATCTCAATATTGAGGGCGATACAGCCCTTAAACTTGGCCCTCAACTTAATTTTTCTGAGAATCTGGACAGCACTTGGACTCGAGGGAGCGCATTTTTGAGATTGAGGGTTAAGCAAGAAATTGGAATTCACCCTTATTCTTCAGCCCAATGTTGAGTGTTTGGCAGGTAAAACAGGAAGTGTTGTGTTGAAGCTAAACACAGAGCCACTGTCAGCTTGTTTAGACAAAAACAGTCAAAAGAGCTTTAGGTTCCAGCTTCATCTTAACATCCTGTATCCGAGTGTAATTTGACATTTACAGCATGTGTCTGTGTCTCCACAGGTGGACAAAGGTGTTGTCCCCCTCGCTGGGACAAATGGAGAGACCACCACTCAGGGTACAGACTCTCTCTCTCTCTTACATCACAGTACAAAGGCGTCCTTGTTGAGTTGGTTTGTTCAACAGACTCTCTGCTCTATTGATGTTGTTGAGTGCAGGTCTGGACGGTCTCTCTGAGCGCTGTGCACAGTACAAGAGGGACGGCGCAGACTTCGCCAAGTGGCGCTCTGTGCTGAAGATCAGTGACACCACTCCGTCTGAGCTCGCCATCCTGGAGAACGCCAATGTACTGGCCCGATATGCTAGCATCTGCCAGCAGGTCGGTGTCTCATCATCATCTTATTCATGGAGACTTATGTTTAGTGCTTCTGTTCAAAGCTCATTCAAAATAATTCAAACACACGTGTGTTTTTCTGACGTCTCCTAGAATGGTATTGTTCCTATTGTGGAGCCTGAGATCCTTCCTGACGGAGACCATGACCTGAAACGCTGCCAGTACGTCACCGAGAAGGTAATTTAAAGAGCAACACGGTGACGTGAAGTCTTTATTTTACTGCTCTGTCTTCTAACTGTGTGTGTGTGTGTGTGTGTGTGTGTGTGTGTGTGTAGGTCCTCGCTGCAGTGTACAAATCCCTGTCAGACCACCATGTCTACCTGGAGGGGACGCTGCTCAAACCCAACATGGTCACACCTGGACACTCTTGCCCCACCAAGTACAGCGGCGAGGAAATCGCCATGGCGACCGTCACCGCCCTGCGTCGCACCGTGCCCCCTGCTGTTCCAGGTTTATAGACTAAAGCCGTAGCATTGTACGATGATGATGATGATGATGATGATGATGAGGCATGGACTCAGGCTGGTTTGTGTCTCCTCAGGAGTGACCTTCCTGTCTGGTGGCCAGTCTGAGGAGGAAGCCAGCGTCAACCTGAATGCCATGAACAACTGTTCGCTGCCCAGGCCCTGGGCCCTGACCTTCTCCTACGGCCGTGCTCTGCAGGCCTCTGCCCTGAACGCCTGGAGAGGAGAGCTGAGCAACGAGAAGGCCAGCACCGAGGAGTTCCTCAAACGTGCTCAGGTCAGACAGAAACAACCCGTGGGTGGCAAGCCGTTTTTTAACATTTCATAGCTAGACTGGATAAGTATCGCAGATATCTGTAATTCAATTCTTCCTCGTCAAAAAGAACATTTCAGAGATCCACAGTGACATTCGTACGAGGAGAAACTCCCATTTCAGATATCTACAATCCAATTGTTAGTAGTCATAAGGAGAATGACATTGTGTGGATAGGGAGAATGACATTGTGGATGAGGAGAATTACATTTTGGATAGGAAGAATGACATTGTGGATAAGGAGAATCACGTTGTGGATAGGAAGAATGACATTGTGGATAGGGAGAATCACATTGTGGATAGGGAGAATGACATTGTGGATAGGAAGAATAACATTGTGGATAGATAGAATGACATTGTGGATAGGAAGAATGACATTGTGGATGTGGAGAATGACAGTGTGGATAAGGAGAATGACATTGTGGATAAGGAGAATGACATTGTGGATAGGAAGAATGACATTGTGGATAGGGAGAATGACATTGTGGATTAGGAAGAATGACTGTGGATAGGGAGAATGACATTATGTATAGGGAGAATGACATTGTGGATAGGGAGAATGACATTATGTATAGGGAGAATGACATTGTGGATAGGGAGAATGACATTGTAGATAGGGAGAATGACATTGTGGATATCTGAAATTGAAAGCCCAATACACATGAATGGCAATAGTGACGTCATTTGTCCTAGGAAGATTGCCATTGTGGATATCTGAAAGGACAATTGTGGATAGGAAGAATGTCATTGTGGATAGGAAGAATTGAATGACATATATCTGTAATACATATCCAGTCTAGCTGTTCAGTGTTAAAAGGCTTGTCGTAGCCGTGAACGTCAGGAAGTCAATGTTACTTTTGTGCCGCGCTTTTGTTCTTAAAGACACTGTCTTTTCTCTCATCTCTCCAGGCCAACAGTCTGGCTGCGCTGGGCAAGTACGAGTCTTCTGGAAACGCTGGCTCTGCAGCAAAGTCCCTCTACGTAGCTAACCACGCCTACTAAACACACACACACACACACACACGTGTGAACTAGTTCTAATGAATATTTGCTCTGCTTTTGTCCCTCACGCCTTCATACATCACAGGCCTGCGCTGTCTACTGTACTTTAGAGTCTACAGAGTTCTTCAAATTATCTTAACTATATGTATTTAATAACATAATTAACACAATGTGAAACGAATATACGAAAGGGAACAGGAGAGTTCTTTATTTTTCTTTCTTTTTTTTAAATCAAACAAATAGTTTTGCGACAATTTAGGATAAAAGTCAACACTGGTTTTCTTTCATATTGGTCTGACGCAGTTCCTCTGGGCTCAGAGGCGCTAGATCACATATTAGATCACAGATTAGATCACAGATTAGATCACAGGTCATCAGTCAGTATTCAGCTCATGCTCCGTGTTTTCTGTCCTGAGCAGTGTCTGTGTTTGGCTTCTGTCAGAATAAAGTGCTTCTATTTAAAAACCAACTGCTGTAATAACCCTAACCCTGACAGTGGGACCAAGAGATTATTAGAGATTATCAGAACATTCACGACAAGAGAAGAGAAGAGAAGAGTTTGTTGTACTTAAAGACAGCTGTAGCTCCAGCAGAGGATTCAGGTTAACCTTTGTGTTCCCACAGTCTGTTCTCAGTGTAACATTAGCTTTCAATCACAGTCAGACATCAATGTATTCAGTTGTGTGAAGGTGTTGATATTTAGTGATTCCTGTGTGTCACCATCACCCCCCCCTCCTGTTTCCCTGAGTTAGTCCCGCGGGAAGACGACATGGTTTCTATCGACGTGAAGATAAAACGCAGGGAAACAGTCACTGCTGTGTTGAAATGATGTGATGTTTGTGATCGTTACCTTTGTTCTTGAAGCACTTGGTGTATCAACTAGTGAAAGAAATAAACATTAAAAACTTCTCTGTCTTGTCTCTTGGGTGGATGTGTGATGGAGTGACAGTCATGACCTTACATGAGAGCGTCTTTTTAATCTTTTATTACCTTTATCACCAGGAGCTCATGTTTTCACCAGCGTATTGTCTCTTGTGTGTATATATATGTATGTGTACATAAAAGTTGGGATAGTATGAACACAGGAAGACATCTTTACAGTATACAACCACACACAACAATAGTGAAATACGGGGCAGGAACCGGAGATTAAGAGATTATCTTAACTCGACTCAGAAAAGGACACACAGGACTCAATGTACACAACCAGAAACAGTCCAACGTGCTGCTGAGTGCAGTAAGAAAAGGAAAGAACGACAGGAAGTTGTCCAAATGAAGTGTTTTAATGAAATACCTATAGGACACAGGGTATATAGTGTTGTAACTTATTTGTTACATTAGCTGATTTATGTTGATTGTTTATTTGTGACATTATTATTTATTTACAGTATTGATTAAAAGCTGTAGACTATAGGGAACAGGGCCGGCCCAAGGCATAGACGAACTAAGCCGCTGCTTAGGGCCCCGTGACCACGAGAGGGCCCCCAAGAGTATCATTCATACATACATGAATGTATGTATGACTGATGGTGGTGGTCGGAGGGGCCGTTTGGCGCAATAATAATAATAAGAGAAATTAACTTTAAAAAAAAAATTGGATTGATGTAGTTTATTTAGAATTTTTATCCCCATTTTTACCAAAGCTTCGTCACAGTTTTTACATAGTTGTCAGATGTGATTATTTAACTTTATGACAATATAACTTTTTACTTTTGTTTATTTTATTTAATGCTGTGTTGTTGTTTTTTTACATATAACAGTCAAATCTTTGTATTACAGGAGTGTATTTTGAATCCCCCCCCCCCCCAAAGATTGTTCACATTTTTAGATTTAGACCTTAATATCTTAATATTTTATTTATAAATCGTTTGGTTTTATGTATTGATTCTCTGTGTCGCCATATTTGGTAAATTTTAAAATCTAGTACTGACCATCTGATGTTACACACTCCAGTCCAGTAGGTAAGTGCCACCTAAGAGCTGGTTGCCAACTGCCAAAAAAAAGCGAAGAAAAAGAATTGCACGTCGCCGAGGGGCATTATGGGCGTGGCACCCACCGATCGAAGTTGAGACAGAAGTTTCTAGAACGAACAACAGCAAAGACTCCAAAGTAAGTACGGCGCTGGGCGGTAACTCGATTTTGATACATATCGATATATTTCTGAACGAGATATAAAACGGGATAATATCGCTTGTATTGAAATAGTACGACGCTGAAGTTGGCACCACATTCGCCTCCGGTTCGTCCCGTTCCAGCTTAAAAAGTGCAAGTTTCGGCCACTGGGAGGCGAGCTTTTCTGCAGAGCAGTGCTGATCACACAGCTGTTGATGTGGGGGTGTTTTGTTTTTTTTTGTTAAAAAAACTTGCCAGGACATACAGGTGCATATACATACAATAGATAAAAATATGCTGGTGCATACTTTGTAATTAAAAACTTTAGAAGAACAGCATTCAATAATATTTAGTCATGTTTAATCATTACTAATTTTGATATCTTTTTAGTTCTGTGAGGGGGAGTTTGTTAATATAAATTGTTATAATGTTGTTATTATACAGTGCAAAGTCAGCAATTGTTGCAATAAAAACGCCAACATTTTAATATTTTAAATGGATTTTCTCCAAAATTCCACAGTAAATATGGACATATGGGGCATCACTTAAAATGTGAAAAGGTGTAGTATGTGAATCAGGTGAGACATTCAACGGGAAACCTTATTTGACCATTAGGTGGCACTGCAGAGTCAGCAGTTGTTGCAATAAAAACGTCAAAATGTTGATTTTTGAAATGGATTTTCTCCAAAATTCCACAGTAAATATGGACATATGGGGCATCACTGGAAATTTTCTGGGTATTTGTCCATTAGGTGGCACTGCAAAGTCAGCATATGATGAGTTACTGCAGATTGTCAGAGATCAGCTGTTTTTCTCTGATCTCAGTTCTGAAGTCAAACTCCTCTCACCTGAGAAAACTGGACCTGAGCTGGAACTCTCTGAAGGATTCAGGAGTGAAGCTGCTTTAAACTCATTTTATATACACACACACACACTCTCTCTCTCTCTTTCACACACACACTCTCTCTCTCTCTCTCTCTCAAACACACACACACACTCACTCTCTCTCTCTCACACACACACACACACACTCACAGTCGTTGTCTAAAGTCTCATCTTTTATTCTTTATTCAAGTTGAGTGACTGCAGTTTGTCAAAGATCAGCTGTTCTTCTGTAATCTCAGCTCTGAAGTCAAACTCCTCTCACCTGAGAAAACTGGACCTGAGTGAGAACAAACTGAAGGATTCAGGAGTGAAGCTGCTGTGTTCTGGACTGGAGAGTCCACATTGTAGACTGGAGACTCTGAGGTGAGTTCACTGACTGAAGCTGCTGTTGTTTTATTAAACTTTCATTTTATTAACTTTAAACTCATTTGACACACACACAGTTGCTGTCCAAAGTCTCATCTTTTATTCTTTATTCAGGTTGAGTTACTGCAGTTTGTCAGAGATCAGCTGTTCTTCTCTGGCCTCAGCTCTGAAGTCAAACCCCTCTCACCTGGGAGAACTGGACCTGAGAGGGAACAAGGATCTTCAGGATTCAGGATTGAAGCCTCTGTCTGGTCTTGTGCAGAGTCCAGACTACAGACTGGAGACTCTGAGTTCAGTAGAGTGTTAGAGTCAGTGTCCACTTTCAAGCTGCTTCTACCTGTTCAGACTTTATCCTGCAGAAGATCTGATGCTGCTCTGAAGGCAGAGGGCGCTCACATCAAAAATACAGACTTCATGATGACATGATGTCAACAATGAGTCTCTGGACTGAAGTCTCTGCTGCTTCACTGACTCACTGCTGTGACTCTGACTCTTCTCCTCTGTCGTCTTCTCAGGTGGGACTCATGACCATATCCATGAAGATGATCTTCATCCTGAGTCCTGCTCTGTGACACAGCTTCAGCAGATCAGGGACAAGCTTCATCTGAAGGACAAAGGTTTTTCTGTGGCCACGACGCTGTGATGTGACCATCGTCGGCTCGTTCCTGTCGTCCTGCACCTGTCAACATTTCACATCTTCTTCATCACTTCATCTTTTCATCCGTTCATGTGTGTGTGTGTGTGGGCTCTGTCTTCCCAGAGGTTATGATAGATCAACATATTTCTCTTTCTACAGAAAAGTAATCGTCAAAGGAAAAGGTAAAAGGAAAGACGTCAACGATGTTTCAGTCTTGACTGGTTATTCAATGTGAGACCAGTAGAGCTGCAACTAACGATTATTTTTGTAATCGATTATTTTCTCGATGAATCGTTTGGTTCATAAAATGTCATAAAATGCTAAAAAATGTGATCAGTTTTCGTCAAAGCTGGAAATGATGATGTTCTCGAAAGTCTTGTTTTGTTCACAAACTAAAATGATTCAGTTTTAATGATTTCTTTATGTGGAGCAAAGAAACAAAGAAAATATTCACATTTAAGAAGCTAAAACAATCAGAAATCTTGTTTTAATCATGAAAAAAGCTTCAAACCGATTATCGATGATCAAAATAGTTGGCGATTGATTTCGTAATCGATTAATAAAGTCAATGAAAGTGATTAAAGTACCACGTTGTGCTTTGAAGTTGCCTCTGTTGTCCTTGTTTTTCTTTGTTGTCTTCATCTCCTGAGCCAAAGTGATGTCACAGCAAAAAAAACCCAATTTATTATTACATTAATATCATTCTTACATTGATGTTATATTCATATAATGATCAATAAATGAACCTGCAGACTCGTGATAATTTTTATTAGGATCAATAACAACGTGTTGAGAGTAGTTTGAGAACAGATTCTTTCACTCAACATAAGTAAATAACTATAACCTGTCACATGTCAAAGAAAACCCCCTCATTGCCTTCATTAATTCACATTTCTCATAAAGTTTTCCATATCATAAAAATATAGAATACAAAGATGTATAAAAGACTGTGTTCATGTCTCCAGGTGTCCTGTGGACACTTTTAAACGCGTCTCTTTTACTTTTGTGCTCAATGGGAAAAGTGCTTTTTGCGACCATGAGTATTTTCTGCTGCAGTACCACGAGTGGTCACCAGGACTAGACTCTTCAAGGGAGAGGGGGCGGAGCTATTTCCGGTTCTTGTAAACATGGCGACTACGGAAGTAGGTGAGTAGTATCATCGCTGATGCCTGTTTTCGTCGTTTAGTTTATATTTATCATGTTTAAATAACAGCCATGTGATTGACAATAATTCCCTGGACGTTATTTGATATTTGACGGCGACGGTCGCGACTGCACGACTTCAATGCGTTTCCTGAACTGGTTATCTGTGAAGCTAACAGCTAAGCTAACAAGCCGTTGTAGTGACAGCATGCAGTACAGTGGTGTTGTCTTTATATGAACCACAAGAAAACCTGCTCTTTGTGTCTTTTATAACTTCTTTATTACACAATTCACAGCACAATTATTAACTACAGAACCTCCCCCACAAACAGGCTAATGATGATTTTCTCTTCTGACGTCAGATATGAGCAGCTTTAGAGCTAAACCAGCTCCTGCAGCCAGTGTGTGTGCAGAGTATCAGTGGGTAAAACAAATGATGAGGAAAATCATCTGTCATAGAAAACAGTTTTGTTGGAAAAAATAAAATAAATTTAGATTTCATTCAGCATTCAGTCAATGATTGACGAAAATGAAAAGGCTGATCTCTTCAGTTTTGGGATCTGTGTCCACTGTAGCTTCACATTTGTTACAGGAGTGGAACCACACATCCTCCTCTGCTGTTTCAGTCATGCTCCTCTGAGATTTATTTAGCACAGTAAGTTGTAAATATTGGTATTTTGAGGTACAGCTCAGACCAGTCATGGTCATGTGATGTCTTTTTTTGATGCTCTTTGCTGTTTTTGAGAATGATCATCAAACCATCAAAGTCATTTTGAGCTGTAACCCTGTTGACCTTTGACACATGTGTCTTGTCTGTCTGTGTCAGAGCGTAGTCGAGGTCAGCTTGCTGCGATGTCCATCGCAGCAGTGGTCATCATCGTGGGAGTCCCTCTGTGGTGGCGAACGACTGAGACGTACCGCGCGTGGTTGCCTGTCAATCAGATAACAGAATTGGCAAAGCTTCAGGTTTGTTTGCACTTCCTTTTCTTTTACGAATCCCTTTTTGGCTTCCGTGCATGTGCGCTTTCCTAAAACGTGTGTGTTTGTGTCTGTGCAGCTTCAGTTGAGTGCAGATGTGGAGGTGGTGTTTGCCCGTGGCACCGTGACACCAGAACAGCAGAAGAAGATTCCGCTGACACAGACACAGGATGAGGAACACCGAGTAGATGGTGATTTATTGTTGCTGTCTGTGCTCTTTTACGTGTACAGTATATACAACATGAAGACTGTTTAATTTGTTTGCAGAAAATACAGCTTTGAGGTACAGATATGAGACGAAGTACCGCACAGCAACAATCATGGAGGAGGATGCCCTGAACCAGCCGACTGCTGCAGGTGAAATTCTATTTTCCTTGTGATACAGTCTGATAGCGGCAGTAATAACTCTGTCTCTGTCGCTCCTCTATCCCAGAGGCAGATCTGTCTCTGCACACACTCAGTGAAAGTCCATGTGGTTCCTTGGTCGTGTATGTGATCCCAGAGTTGTCTTCACTGCTGCCTCAGGTTAAAAATCTCTATATTTTCCGTATTTACGTGCGTTTGTTCTTTGTGTAGAGGACAATTCAGAACTTGCCTGTACCTCTGTCTTTCACCCAGGATGTCGATGTGTATGTCGGTCAGAGACGGACAGCGTTGCTCCGTCTTGGCGCTCAGATGAGAGTGGGCCGGACTCTGGAGCAGCTGCTGGCTCACATGGAGCCTCGTGTCAAGCAAGTCCTGAAGGTGATGTCGTTTAGTCACGCTGACATCACTGCTGCTCTCAGCGACAGAATCCGCCTCAGCCCAGGAAACAAGGAGACCATCGCCGACAATATGAGAGCCTTTAAATCCAGCCCAGGTTGGTATTTGCCTTAGCACATCTTACTTGATGTGTTTTTATCTCGTCGGTGCACTCCTCATGTCTGAGAACTCTGCTTATTGTTCTCTTTAGGTTATGAGATCACGTTCAGTCTGTTGAATCCAGACCCAAAGTCACACCGGCTTCACTGGGACATAGAAGGTGCCGTGCAGACCTACATCCAACCCCTGCTGACAAAACTGTCACCTGTAGCCAACTTTAGCATTGACTCTCAGGTACTGTGTGTGTGTGTGTGTGTGTGTGTGTGTTTGAGTGTGAGTGTGTGAGATTCTCAGCCACTGAACATGAACACACACACTCTCCTTACAGACCTTATACTATGCCATGCTTGGAGTCAACCCTCGCTTTGACAGTAGCCGAAGCTCGTACACACTGAACGCCGACAGCCTCGCTCATGTCATCAACCCCGTGGAAGCTCGACTCGGTAAAAGAAAACATCAACCAAATGTCTGATGTAGTTTTACTTCCAGGTGTGTTTATGTATGTAAATAACTGTAAATGTTTGATTTAGGCTCTAATGCTGCATCTTCCAACCCGGTGTTGAATTTTCTGCTGTACGTCCCTGATGCTCTCCATTCACCTCTTTACATCCTGGACCACAAGAAAGAAGAAGTGTCATCCAACGCGTTTCACTCTCCTCGTTGGGGTGGAATCATGGTAAGATCATCTATATATATTTATTACATGGATGGTTATGAATGTGTTGTGAAATGGTAAAAGTGTGAGTTTTCACTCAGGAGCTCTTGTTTTTACAGGTTTATAATGTTAATGATTTATATGGACCACAGTCTGCGTTCCCTGCTGACATTAACATCAACATGGCCAAAGTTATGGGAGTCTTCCTCGCTCAGCTACGGTAAGTAAGCGCACACGCGAGAGTACGTAGCTTGTGTTTTTGTGTGTAGACGCATCGTTACTTTGTGGTGACTGTCTTCTGTCAGACTGTTGCTTGGTGTACAGTCGTCCTCGCCTCCGGCAGGCTTCCTGGTGGCACCGTGTGGCAGCACGGGACTGGCAGACTGGGAGCTGGATCGCCTCATGTGGAGTCGGAGTGTAGAAAATGTCGCGACGGCAACCACCACCATCACCTCGCTGGCACAGCTGCTGGACCAGATTGGCAACATTGTTATCAACGACAACATAGCTGAACAGGTAAGACGCCAACACGTGTACGGGTCTCAACAGTCCCTCCGCGTCCTCAGATCTGATCACAGACACCACATTCTGAAGTAATCTTTAATCACAGACCACATCCTTTGATCAGTGTCCGTTTCACAGCATTATGACACGAGTCAGTGCTCGTGCATGACCTCATTTCCTCTCTGTCACTGACATGCACACACATCGCTCACGGCAGAAACATGGTCTCCAGATCAGAAGCATCCAGGACGCCTTTTAACATTCACACTGTATAAGATCTTAAATAAAAGAAGGTGATTGTGTACTCCTATATCTGTCTCTCAGGTGTCCAGTGCGGTCACGTCTTTGCAGTTAGCTGTGGCCGAGTTAGAGGCCGGGAACCTGGCCTCCGCTCTGCAGTACAGCAAAGAGGCCATCTTGGCCTCAGAGAGAGCCTTCTTCGACCCCTCTCTCCTCCACCTCCTCTACTTCCCCGATGACCAGAAGTTTGCCATCTACATACCACTCTTCCTGCCCATGTGTGTGCCTATACTGCTGTCGGTGCTCAAGATGGTGTCTGAGGCCAGACAGAGACGCAGAGAAAAGCAAGCCAAGACGGACTGAGAGATACTTGAGAAGATGAAGATGTGACGAACATGACTATACTCTCTCACATTAACAGTTCACACCAACACAGAAGTGTAATGATGTCTTCCATGGAACATAACCGACAGCCTTGTTTTGTTTTCTTGAGTTTTGCTGCCTACAGACACACAGACAGACAAATGCTGCCAAAAACAAACTGTTTTGAGTTTTAAGTGTGGGCTTTAAGAATGACGTCTGTAAGATTGTCATCGTTTCATGTGGGAATTATGTTTATTATTATTAATGAAAGAATGCACTGGACCTTTACTGGACACTTGAACTGTTGTAAATGTGTATATGTTTTATTTGAATTCCACTGTTTAAGTTATTAACAAATAAAGAAGGTTTAAGTTGTGACTTTGTGACCTTTTTTCTGACTGCTCATTGTAGTTTGACAAAACCACTAATGAATTAGTATTAATGTTTACTGAGAGCTTTCACAGACGTCCGTCTTAGTCTGTGGTGGTAAGGTAGTTCGCTGTTTTATTTCGAGAGAAACTAATAAATGCATCATCGTATTTTTGCACTTGCTGACCTCAAATGGTTTCTTTCTTCATTTTCCTTTTTTCCCCTCATTGAGGAGGAACATGCTATAAAATAAAAACCCCAGAACAGCTCAATACATCAGTCTACAGTCTAAATATGACCAGTAACATCAATCAAGATATGGGTCAAACTGTGGTCAAACAACATTTTAATGCCCTCCTTACAAAGGCTTTTACGGTAAAAAGGCGATCAAAGCATCGACATGTGGTTTTCAAAATAAAACACCTCCGTGTGTATATAAAGTGCGAACCTAGGAAAGTCTATCCAAAACTGTGCAGTAGAAATGTCTAATTGACGGTGCGGTAGTAGTCATAGATGTCCTGAACACAGCCTCGACAGTCCTGTCCAGAATTTATGGAACATGTTATTATTACATCTCAAAGTTGATAATCCGGCACTCTCGGTGTTTTATTTTGAAAACCGGATGTCGATGTCCAGACAAATTACCGTAAAGCGTTTGTAAGGAGGGCGTTCAAATTCAGCGTCGGACAGTTTGAGCTATAGTTTGACCACAGTCAGCGACTGGGATGTATAAATAACGCATGTTCTGCTCCTGTTGTCAAACTACAGATCAAATACACTATTATGTATATAAATATCTGTGTAAACTTCATTTTGAACCGCACGATCTAAACTACTGAATGATGCTGCGTTGACAGGTTCTCTCCAGCAGGGGGCAGTGTGTGCGCCTTTAAAGACCCTCGTTGCCGAAGAAGAAGTCGACAGAAGTGGAAGAAGCTCACTGCTGTAACTTTAGATTGTTGTTTACGCGGCCGTTTTCCTCTCTAGCTGCACGTATTTCATCTTTCATTGAGACGCACGCACAACTCGACGTTCTACTTCTGGTTTTTACTGCGAATGCGCGTGAATTCGTCGTGTTTCCGCGAGTTGAAGACCTGTTAGCCCGCCGTCTCGTTGGTTTCCGTTAGCGTGTGCGTGTGTGTTGCTAACATGTCCGGCGGAGGCGTCGTCCGTGGACCCGCGGGGAGCAACGACTGTCGGATCTACGCGGGAAATCTCCCGCCCGATATCCGCTCCAAGGACGTGGAAGACCTGTTCTACAAGTACGGCTCGATCCGCGATATCGATCTGAAGAACCGGAGAGGAGGACCTCCGTTCGCCTTCGTCCAGTTTGACGACCCGAGGTGAGATTCCGTCCATGTGTCCATTGTGTCTCAGCCGCATGTCCCTCTGTGTCCCTATGGGGCTTCACCGTTTACTCATTCAACATCAAAAATAGAACAAAACACACGGTTAATTTCAGTGTATTTCGACCTTTACCTGTTTAAAGTATAATTTACCACATAAATATCGCTTTTTAAAAAACATTTTCACAGTTTGAAACCTCCGTAGATCTCTAAATGTAATCAGGAGGACCAGTTTAGTCCATCTAGTAATCGGCCAATCACTTTTCGATAAGTAGTCGATAAGTTTAAATACAATATCATATAAAAGAGTCCTTTATTAGTCCCGCAGTGGGGGAATTAACATGTTCGCAGCAGCAAAGGCAGTTAAGATAAACATAATAACAGATAAATATGCATTTCCACACATGTAGATTAAAGGAAGAAATACAACATAATGTATAAAGTGGTGGCGTAATTTACATTATAAATAAATATAAACTAGTATCTGTTGCATTCAGATCTACATACACACTGATGTATTTTCACTGATGGAGCAAAAGCAGGAGGCGTAGTTTTTACTTTAAGTGATAATTAGAGCTTTTTTCGTAATCTATTAATCTGTTATCGGTAATCGATTATTTTCTCGATGAACCATTTGGTCCATAAAATGTAAAAAAAACCGATCAGTGTTTGTCAAACCTGGAAATGACGATGTTCTCTCGTTTTAATGGTTTCTTTGTTTATGTGGAGCAAAGAAACAAAGAAAATATTCACATTTAAGAAGCTGAAACAATCTCGTTTTAATCATGAAAAAAGCTTTAAACCGATGATCAAAATAGTTAATTTAGTAATCGATTCATCGTTTCAGCTCTAAAGTAATTTGATTTGGATGATGCTTGACCGTCTGATTGTTTCCACAGGGATGCTGAGGATGCTGTTCACGGGCGCGACGGTTATGACTACGATGGATACCGCCTGCGCGTTGAGTTTCCTCGAGGTGGGAGGGGAGGCGGCGGCGGCGGCGGTGGTGGTGGTGGCGGCGGCGGTGGCGGTGGTGGCGCTATGGGAGCTCCGAGGGGACGCTACGGTCCCCCGTCCCGACGCTCCGAGTACAGGGTTGTGGTGTCAGGTGAGTGTTTTTGTTTCCCTAAACCCGTGGTCCGCGAGGACGATACAATCACGATACACTGGAGTGACGCGTCAATGTTAGCCCTGGCGTATTCATGATCGTATTCCACGTTATATCACCAAACTGACATACGACGCGCACCCTCTTCCCTTTCAGGTCTTCCCCCCAGTGGGAGCTGGCAGGACCTGAAGGATCACATGCGAGAGGCAGGTGATGTATGTTATGCTGATGTGTACCGTGATGGCACTGGAGTTGTGGAGTTTGTACGCAAAGAAGACATGACCTACGCTGTCCGTAAATTGGACAACACCAAGTTTCGTTCTCACGAGGTAGGTGCAGAGTTCCCGCAGAGCTAGTTATTATGGAATGGCCCTGGGACCACAGTGTGGGACCTTTAAACATGTTCTCGAGTGACTGGACAGTAAGTAAAGGCCGCTGTGAAGTGTGGAAGGCGGTCATCTTTGCTAAGTGGCTAGTTCATTAGCATGATTAGAGTTGTTGTTGTTGTTTGTTGCAGGTCTCATGAAGCGCCTTGTACACGGTGAATGAAGGTTTCTTTTTAAATGTGTGTGTTCAGGGAGAGACGTCCTACGTCAGTGTGAAGACGGACGGTCCCGGCAGCCCCAGCTACGGTCGCTCCCGATCTCGCAGCCGCAGCAGGAGCCGGAGCAGGACTCGCTCTCGCAGCTTTTCCCCTCGCCGTGGCCGGGCGTCTCCGCGCTACTCTCCACGACGTTCCCGCTCCAGCTCCCGCTCTCGCTCCCGTTCCCGCACCCGCACCTAGATTCGCCCGAGCCGACGTGGAGCCAACGGTGAACCTCGGAGCCGAGGAGGAGAATCTTCATGTCATTTTTACAAGCCCTGTCTGCTCACCATGTATCGCTGCGTCTCTTACCCGTTTTCCCTGTTCCCAAACGCTCTGCTGCAGTTTTTGTTTTGACGTTTTTTGCCGACTGCATGTACACAAACCAGATCTATCTGATCTGTGTACCTAGCCTGTCCTGCTTTTTTCCCCCCATTCTGCTTACCATCTGCTTACCAGCTCATCGTCCCCCCGTTATATGCTTTGTGTTTTGTCTGCGATGTAAATATTTTACTTCTTCAAAGCATATACTCTTGTCTTTGACCTTCTTGTGTGTCTCTCTGTAGAATGCAGAGGATCAGGATAGGATGGGAACAGAGGAAACAGTACATATTAGGATTAACAGGAGGAGGAGGAGTCAAATGTGGCACCAATGGTATGATGGCTGTGCCTTATTAACAGTGACATCTGCATTTAAGGCTTTTACATACACCTGACAGTAGATTGCATTATTGACCTTTTTTTCTTTCTTTCCTCGAGGCCCAAAGTTTGTGTTTTTTTGCTTTTGCTCATCTTTTAGAATCCAAAATCTTAGTTTTTGGGATTGATCATTGACGGTGTCTCTCTCATAGATGCATTTATTGACGTTTTATTTTTTAAATTTGAAGGTGTTCTTCTAACTTGCCTCCTTCTCTTTGGTTCTGCTGGTATTCTGAAGGTTTGGACTGGGCTCATTGTCTCCCCATTCCGGAGCCGCATCAGGATTCAGGATCAGATAAGGATTAGGATTAGGCTTCGGGATGGATTACATGGAGCAGGAGCACGGGAGCTTTTTACCGGGTGAGGATCCCGAACCCTGGCCCCGTCCACATAAACCCATCAAACTGGAGATGTAGTCGTATATTCAAACTCAATTGGCTTTCAAATAATCCAGATTAACTTTTCTGTGGGACCTCAGGAGACCCAGTAACTGGCAGATTTTTTTTTTTTTTAAATTGTTAAAAATAAGAAGAGCAAAACTTGGATGAAAACCAGGAGGAGGGCTGGGCAGTGCAGGATGGATGGACACGCGTGACGAGAGCGCTAAATAGTGAGCGATCATTAAAACAAGGGAATTTGACTTAATGTAGTGTGTATCTTTTTCATCAGAGGAGGGCGATGTCTGATTTATTTTCATAAGAATGATCTTCACTACCTTTTTAAAGCTTTATTCTCTTTCAATAAAATTCTCAATCACACAACGTAATTCTCTTGTCTTTTTTTTTCTTGGTTTGTGGAGGACGTTTTCTGACACATTTGCAGGGAGAAGTCGAGTTGCTCCGTCCTGGAGACGCAGAACCGAACAATATTTACAAGGCCGGTTTCAAGGTCGATAGAAACGGATTCAAGTCGCTCAGTGAAAGCAGCATCATCATAAAATCTTCAGTATGAAGAAGACTATGCACTCTGAACTTCTCAAGCTGCTCGTCCCATGGAGTTCACAGCTGAGCATCTCGTCATGTCTGAGTCTGGACGTGTCCTGGACCCTGGTGAAGAATGAGGGCAGCTCAGAAGACAGAAGTGTACCTAATAAAGTGGCCTGTGAGGAAATCGCTTCTAAAATATTCATATTCAAAGAACTTTATTTGTCTGCACATGGACCAGTTGTCCACATTACATGAGCCAGCAGAAGATGGCTTTTCACTTAGAATAAAGCATTTTAAATCGGTTCAAATAAAACTATATAAACAAAGATGGAAGTAAAGTGAGACAAAATGAAAGCAGCTGTTTAGTTTCGTGCAATCAGACCGGAAACAGGATTTGTGCAAACATGATTTATGTCAGGTGCGCAGTTGAGACCTGAGATGCGGCAGAAAAATGAGAAATAATGACGTTTTTAGTGAATCAGGCTCTTCAAATATCGCGAACAAAGCACAATCAGTCAATCCGATCACTGCGATCGATTACACCCACTGAGAGGAGGGCGGGGCCGCGTGTGAGTGTGTGTGTGTGTGGGGGGGGGGGTTAAAACGGTGCATTCTGGGTGGAAATAAGATGCAGCGAATTGTCCGCGAGTAAAAAACGCAGAGCGCGCAGAAGACGCGGTTTTTTCAGCCAATCAGCGACGCGCAGGCATATCAAGGAGGCGTGGCAGAGCCGCACGCGCCCCGTGCATACATTAAAGAAAAGGCTGTGCAGCCGCAACACGCACACACAACTGTAAACTGAGCGCGAGGAAACTGTGACAACTGTGACGTCCACAGCGAAGGTAACAAACACACACACACAAACACACACTTTGACTGTTTTCACTGCGGAAAAAACACGTTTGTCATGAAATGATGCTGTTAGCGCTGAGCTAGCTCTGTGCGTGCGTGCGCGTGTGTGTGTGTGTGTGTGCTGATGCTAATGTCGCTGAGCCTCATGTGTTTGTTCTGATGCTGTCTCTCTGTAAATCTCTGTCAATGTGAATAAATCTCTGTAAATGAGACCAAAAGTCTCTTGCCGACGTTTTAAACTCGACGTTTTCATTTTCAATTCCTATATAATATGAAGTGTTCGAGGAGTATGGGATGATATTATCAGGCAATGTCATAATTATGCTGAATAAAATAGTTGTTTTGTGATATTATTGTTATTATTATGATAATTGTTATTATTGTGAGATGTCAATGGGCGTATTTCAATATGTTAGTAACCTAACCAGATCACTAACTAACTAACTAACCCATCTATAACTGTACATGTATATGTATGTTTTTTTCCTTATATGAAATATTATGTCTCTCTTAATTAAAATGTTGATGAGGATTTTTTAAAAATCATTTTAAATTTAATAACTAGAATTCCTAAAGATAGTGAGGACCTGGCTCCCCCTTGTGGCACGTCTAAAATAAATCACTAGGACTGTATTTTCTTTCTTCTGTATCTCCTTGAGCCTAAAAGTGTGAAATAGTTGAATTAATGGTTTTTACTTGTTAATGCAGATATAATCACAGACGTGTGTGAGTGATTGATTTCTTTTCTTTTTCCCTGTGCAGTTTAAAAAACGCCATCATGTCTGACAAGAAGGCCGTGATTAAAAATGCAGACATGTCTGATGAGATGCAGCAGGACGCAGTGGACTGTGCCATGCAGGCCATGGAGAAGTACAACATAGAGAAGGACATCGCTGCTTACGTCAAAAAGGTATGATGGGAACGCCATTTCTTCCATCACCGGGTAACGCACGGTTCGCGATACAGCGATCTGTGATGACAATCCCTTAGCGATACGTCACGATATCCGTCTAACGAAAGAAAACAAATGTCTGCTGTTAAAAAATGCAGGATTTCTTTATTTACTCACAACCTGGAAGTCACAAAGGTCATATGGAGCATCTTGAATTAAAATATTGATATTTGCCTTGGCGTATTGATTATCTTACTGCACGATGCATCACCAAAT
Organism: Microchirus variegatus; assembly: GCF_963457635.1. Taxonomy (NCBI): domain Eukaryota; kingdom Metazoa; phylum Chordata; class Actinopteri; order Pleuronectiformes; family Soleidae; genus Microchirus; species Microchirus variegatus. The sequence goes on along the minus strand of NC_139803.1, from coordinate 5,096,942 downwards.
GTTTATTTTTAACACTCTACTCTTTCTTTCTCGTCCTCTGTTTCTGCAGGAGTTTGATAAGAAGTACAACCCCACATGGCACTGCATTGTTGGGAGGAACTTCGGCAGCTATGTGACACACGAGACAAAGCATTTCATCTACTTCTACCTGGGTCAAGTGGCCATTCTTCTCTTCAAGTCGGGCTGAAATCCACATGTACGATCGATACGAAGAAAACAAACTACTACTTTTAATTCAGCCTTCAACACTTGTGTGCCATGCTGTACATTTGCTACCACCTCTGTGCAGACATGCCTACCTCCTGTTTCCTGCTTGCTGCAGTCTGTTGTTGTCCACCACCTACAAAACTGCCACCACCACCACCACCACTAGGCGGCGCTTTATTCATGCCTGAGCTGCTGATGTTCTGTTCATAGAAAATGTAAAGAGAAGTAGTTGTGAAGCAGCACTTGGGTGTAGTCTTTGCACACAGTGTGACCATGAATCATAGTCTGTGGGTATTCCTGCTGTGCACTGATGCATGGGCCTTGTACATTATTTCATATGAATATGTTGTATAATAACTTATTTTTCAAGAAATTAAAATGAGCAACGGAAATTTTTTTGTTGAGATGCCTTTAATTTTCAGCGTCAAACCGAGAGCAAGTGAAAATGCATTGACTGTTGCTCACACATAATAATAATAATAATAATAATAAAGACTTCTGTGTTAAGAGTTTTGTACGTGCTTGAACATCTCTGCTGTGAATAACTGCTGTAAACCTCTGCAATGTAGCTTGCTCTTCTCTCTAGTATTGTGATTTTCTCTTATTTTTGTTTCCACCCCCGTCTTATGAAGCACAAAACGTTGAGACAGTAAATTGGTTCAGAATGTGTGTATTTGTGCCTCATGTTTACTTGCATGGACGTTAATTAAAAGTTCTGAATGCAGGACGCATGAATTCAGTCGACAACCAAAAGTGATTTGTTTAAATTCCTGTGCAGAAAGAAGTGAATTGTCCACCACAACATCTCGACCTCTTTTGAAAGCACATTTATATCACACATTAACAGTATTTATATAAACAAAACTCTAAAAGTACATTTGTGGGGAAGAATAAGAAACATTAGAGCCTATGTGGTTCTCAAAATAACAACAAACAACTTGATTAAAACACAAGAACATACAGGGGTAAATTAAATACCGCAACTATAATACTAGTAATATTAATAATAATAATAATAATACAACAATCCTGAATTTATCCAAAGAGATAACCAAGGCAAACATCTACATCTTATAATGTTATTAGTGACTGATCTTGTTATGGTATCTTGCAATTGAATGTCTTAAAATGTGTATAAATATTGATCAGTGTTTGTCCAAAAGATGTTTTAATGATTTATTTGTTCTATGGATCAATGTTCACATTGAATAAGCTAAAACGATCACAAATCTTGTTTGAATAATGATTTTATTTATCTTTTTAGATTCATTTAGTAATCGATTATTCTACAAACACCGAGATTCTCCTCCAGTAAATTGAAGTATTTACATTTTAAAAAAAAGTAAATGGAAAAACCTGCGGTCTGTTGGTGGCGCTACTTCTCGATGTGGCCACAGGGGGGCAGTAATGAGCCGGTGACGCCCTGGTGTGTATTCACTTCACTTCCGGGGTAGCGTTTAGGTTCAAAGTTGAAATTCAAGAATCAGATTTGGACATCCATGATTAAAGATTTCACTATTATTCACACTCAGTCAAGATAAAACACGAGGAAACGATCCATAATACCAAAGAAAAGGAGAGATTATGATTAAAGTAGATTTTTTTCTTCCGTACTCCACACCAGGTGGTGGCGGTAGTGCGCCGAATCATTTTTTGCCAACCCTCATAAAACCTCAAAGAAGAAGAAGACGTAGATCACTTCCGGGGTGCAAACATGGCGGCTGAGAACGAGCTCTCCGCGCCGGGTCTCGGTCCTACCGGTGTTCCCGCTTCTTCACCGGTGCTACTGGCCGAGTCCGCCCCGCCGGGACGCGCGGGCCCGGACGGCTGGCTGCTCGGCTCCCAATCGGACGCCGAGAAGCAGTTTTCCCGCTGCGCCGCGAAGCTCCGAGCCCTGCGCTCGGACTCGAGCTGCCGACACCGAGAGGAGCTCAACCGCCTGTTTGATGAGCTGCTGTCGGAGAACTACAACAAAAGCGTGTTCCCCGGCATCAACATCCAAGCTGAGGTAACGGACTCTCGTCTGTCACGGTGTCGGTCATGAGACACGAAGACAACAGTGAAAACACGTGAAAACAAGATGCTTAAACACATCATCAGAGGCGGACACAGTACACAGCTTCATTACTTGAGTAAAAGTACACATACTTTTACAGACACACTAAATTTTACTCAAGTACAAGTAAAAGAACTACAGTCAACTATTTCACACTTAAGTACTTGTTTTTTTTTTAAAGTACTTGACCATCAAGAGTACATGTAAATATTGCATTACTACTGCCACAGTTCTTACATTTACGTATAGAAACGTCCTACATGGAGTTCTAACAAATGTTCATGTTGATACCTTGAAGAATGTAAAAGGAATTTAAAGTAAAATCAAGTCATTTTCATTTTTTTTTTTTACCTCTTAGGTTGCTTTATTTAACATTTCTCACTATAGCACAATGACAAACCTCTGTTTTAGAGTTTTACTGGATTATTTAATCCACATTTGAAGCTGACTGTGTTAAACACAGCATATACTCAAGATCATCAAATCTAATGCTCAGCTTACACAAATGTGTGCAATCTGACCATGGAGTTGTTGTTTTTAATAGAAGAAGTAACGTGTACTCACGGTTATGGATAGAAATGTATTTGAGTAAAGAGTACTCTAATATTTGCCTCTCAAATGTACTGAAGTAAAGTCGTAAGTACTCCCCTAAAATGAGGTGACTGCTACATTCAAATTTAAAATACCGTGGTCTTTTAGGTTTCGTGGTTGTTCGGCAGCTGAGACTCTACTGACTGCAATGATTGGTAGATGGCGGTAGGTGGCGCCACATGACGCCAAAACATGATTTCAAAACATAAACATGATGCAGAAGCCAAAATATTTTTTTAATGCAAATATCTTGGCTGTACTGTTGTTGTTGGTGAGTTCAGTTTGTTATATGAACATTATTCCTGAGTCTCTGTGACATATTAGGAGGATTTTATGGCCAGTTGCATTTAGATTTATTACATAATGCACCTTTAAGTCCTGTACTCAAGTAAATGTACCCCGTTACTGTCCGGCTCAGCTCATCATTGTATAAAAAAAGTCCCTCAAATGTTTTGGAAATTAATGTTGACGTGTTTTGAGTTTGAATAAAGATGGTTAAAATGATTAAATCACTAAACTTTGACACGTACCACTCTGTGAAAACAGGACGTACTTTTCTGTAAACAAGGGGACAGTGTTGTGGTTTAACCGACAGTCCAGATGTTATCACATGATTTTTTTTCCTTTTTCAGGATGTGTGTACTCTGCTGAAACACGGCAGCAGTCTGGTGCCGCTGACCCAGGAACATTTAGTCATCAAACTGTGTCAGCTCATCCATCATCTGCTCAATCAGCTGAAGGTAACTGAGCTCAGCCTCAAGCACCACCTGGTCAAAGAGCGTCCACCTGTCAATCATTCTTCTTCTTCTCCTTCAGGTAATAATGGACGAGCAGACGTTGGACGTGTTGTTGAAGTACACCACGAGTGCGGTGAAGACGTGCAGCACGTGGACACACTCTGACGTCCTCATCGCTCTTTCCACGGTCGTGTATGGGAACGGGCCTCAGTGTTACCAGGTCAGTGTTGTTTACACAGAACATTAAAGATAACTTTACAGAGAGTTTGTGTTGACACGTGTTTCCTTCATATCGTAGCACCTCAGTGACTTATTGGCTGAAGACGGAGTGCTGATGCTCTACGGTGACCCCACTCAGCCAAGTATGGAATTACGCCGCGTTGCTCTCACCTGTATGGCCAACATCTGTCTGAGGTAGGCGTTCATACACCTGTAAATGATGGTTTATTCTTTATTTATCATTAAGTTATTTATTGTTGCCTTGCATGCGATTGTTTCTCTGCAGAGTTCCTGGTCAGCCTCCTCCGGACGAACAGTGCAGAACGGTGTGTTTCAAAGTCTTCCTCAAAACGCTGCAGTCGCCCAAACCTCCCGACACCGACGACCTCTTCTACTGCATAGTATGGACTTTTATGGGATGGAACAACAATTGTGGTCACAAACGATGCCTTTGCTCGTCGCTGACACATGTCCTCTGTGTCCTCTGTGTTCTCCTGTGTGCAGGTGCTGCAGGCAGCTCTGAAAGGTCTTCAGTATTGTCTCTCAGGTGGGAAGTGGAAATACGGTGAAGGGGAGGAGCTTGGATCAGTTTTGGCGATGCTGAAGGTCAAAACCACGCCCTACTTTTTCTCCCCTCCACAAAAGGAACAAATGCGTCTGTGGTTATAAAGTGTTGCTGTGCTCGTGTTTCCTGCAGAGACTCATGTTCCACGGAGCTCCAGGGGTGAATGTGGATTGGCCGTCTGTGCTTTACCCGACTCCTCTTCCTCAGTACGAGGGTCTCTCTGCATCCAAAGCTGCTGAGTCACCAAAACCCTCTGAGCCAGTGGATGCTGCTGTGCCAGGCAAAGCCTCAGCGGTAGGAAGGACAAACCTCTCCACAGGAACACAGATTATCAAAGATTACATTCATTCATTCAAGTTCCATTTTCTCCCAAGAATAAAAAGAAGAAAGCCAGAGGACGGGGGAAGAAGAAGAGCACTGAGCTGAGCAGAGACGACGATGACAGAGAGGCGGCGTCTGCTCCTCAGAAAGGAGGCGTGGGAGAGGGAGAGTGTTTGGCTAAAGCGTCTGAGCCATCGTTTTACCCGTCCTGGAAGAGAAACAACTCTGACTCTGAGTTTTCTGACGCTGAGGGCAACGCACAGAGCAAACTAAGGTACGGAGAGATGCTTCTGTCACCGTTGAGCGCTGAGGTTTTTCTTGGCGGTTCATCTCGCTGGATTTGTCCTCTGTCAGGTTTTTCCTCGGTCGAGTGCGCGAGGGAGCGCTGCACTCGTTGCTCGGGGTGGTGAAATGTGTGGAGAAGCGGACGCTGTACGGTTACTGGTCGTCCTTCATCCCCGACTCTCCTGTCGGTGGACCACCTCCTCTCACTCTGCTCACCATAGTCCTGAAGGACACATCACCGAAGGTAAAAGCTCAGCTCACTCCTGTTGTCTCTGTGACTGTGACAACACGTGTATCTGTGTGTCTCTGTCTTTTTCAGGTCCGTGCGTGTGCACTTCAGGTGTTGTCAGCCATCTTGGACGGCTCTCGTCAGTTTCTGGCTGCGGCTGAAGATACGACGGCTCCTCGTACGTCTTACACGCCGTTCTCCTTCTTGTTGGCCACTGCCATCAGAGAGCTGCACCGATCTCTGACCCTGGCTCTGCTGGCCGAGAGCGCTCCTCAGACGCTGGTTCAGGTTATTAAGGTAAGAAATGGTCAGAAAAGTACTTTGTCACCGACACCAAGTCGTCATATAATGGTTTATTGTGTCCTGTGTGTTAGTGTCTGGCGTTTCTGGTGGCCAACGCTCCATACCACCGCCTCAGACCTGGTCTGCTCAGCGCGCTGTGCAAGCAGATCCGTCCCTTTGTGCGCCACAGAGGTCGGTTTGTGTTTTTACGTTTGTTCTTAAATCAAAGGGCATTTTAACGACGAGATAAAAAGAGTTGTTCTCTGTCTTTACAGACGTGAACGTTCGCGTGTCCGTCCTGACGCTCTACGGCTCTCTGTTGACGACTCAGGCTCCGCTCCCTGAGGTGCAGCTCATCCTGCAGCAGCCGGACAGCGGCGGCAGCGGCAGCAGCGCTGGATCCTTCACGCCGCAGGACTCCGCCCTCAGCTGGAGACAAAGACACGGAGAGTCTTCACCGTCTCAAACGCTCTCCGAGCGCGGCTCGCACACGCCCTCCCCGCGGGTCCCTCGCACGCCGGTGGAGAAGGACGGTTCGTCGCTGTGGCTGCTGCAGGTCTGCATCTCACTGGTGACTCAGCCCAGAGAGGACCAATCGGACAGCGAGGGCTGGGGCACAGGGGGCGGGGCTGTGCTGGAGCCTCCCCCTGTACGCCTCGAAGCGCTACAGGTGAGAGATGATGGATGTGAACGAGGCTTTGCTAGGTGGTGCTGTGATGCACTATCACACAACACCAGCATGTCTGAGCGCATGCGTAGAATCTCCCTTCTTCTCTGGGAGTTTTTCTTGGCCTTATCCCGAAAATATCCTGTACATTTGGTGAAAAGACTCCTGTAAGTTTATTAGAGCTGCCAGAGCAGCGTGAAGGTCCGACGCATGGAAATAATCCCTCGTTTGTTTATTTCCCTGTACTGGCGCACGTATGTGACGTAAAAGCATTTCTCTGTGTGTCGTCTTCAGGTCTTGTCCAGCCTGGTGCGCGGATACTTCTCTCTCACACGAGCGTGTTTGTGTGAGATCAAGCAGCTGAGCATATGCTGCCTCAGAGAGCCCGACCCGGCCATGCAGCTGCACGGAGCGATGGTGAGATCTGTGTCATGATTCAGAAATCCAGATGTGGCTTACATGAGCGCTGATGTTTGCCTGTTGTGCAGTTACTGGAGGTGTTTGGCACAGGAATCATCCAGCAGTACAAAGCGGAGAACAACGTGCCCGAGAGCTCACGGGTTCCACTGGAACAAGTACGTACACACTGTCCTTTCACTGTGTGTAGTTGTCTCCTATCAAGGACTGTGATAATGAGTGTGTGTGTGATGCAGGTGGTCCAGCTGTGGTCAGAAGTACTGAGCGGTCCACTGAACGCAGCCATGCAGAGTGAACAACAGCCCAAGCTGCAGGGCAGTGTGTGTGACACGCTGTCTGCCATCCTGCCTCAGGCCTTCGCTCAGCTGCCCGTGAGTCTGCTTCACTTCCTGTGCGTGTGTGTGTGTGTGTGTGTATGTGTGTGTGTGTGACACGTACAGTGTCGCCTTCTTTAGGACAAGACCCAGCTGATGTGTGTGACCGTGCTGCTGGGTCTGACCTACAGCGAAAACTACCTGGTGAAGATGGCAGCCGTCAGGGCTCTGGGGACCTACATCCTGTTCCCCTGTCTCAGGGAGGTGAGGACAACACGAGCTCACACCGAGCACCAGCATCACTCTTTTTAGATTCACTACTACAGACGCTGTGATGTCCTTACAGGACGTGATGTTCGTGGCAGACACGGCCAACGCCATCCTCGCTGCCCTCAGTGACGGGAGCACAAATGTGCGCGCCAAGGCGGCCTGGTCTTTAGGCAACCTCGCAGACGTGCTTATTATCAACATGTAAGAAAAGCACATCGCCTTAATCTGAATCAAACAAGAGTCCAGTGTGGGGTCAAGTGTGTGTGATTCGGGGTTAACGTGTTCTCTTCCTGTCCGTCAGGGAAACTCTGGGTGTTACTTTTCACGAGGAGCTGTCGGACATGCTACTGCTGAAGATGTTACACGCAGCGACTCGAGCGGCGGCCGACAAAGACAAGGTGAGAGCGTTCATCACGAAAATGCACCTGGAAACACAAACGAAGCCCTGCGACTCTCTGTCAAACTGCGTCTTCTCCCTCAAGGTGAAAGCCAACGCTGTGCGAGTTCTCGGGAACCTGCTCCATTTCCTGCGTGAGAGTCAGCTGACGCGCTCTGCTTTCCAGCACCCGGTGGAAGACGCCGTCCGTGCACTCGTGAAAACGGTCTTATCAGAGTCTACCATGAAGGTCCGCTGGAACGCCTGTTACGCCCTGGGAAACGCGTTCAGAAACCCCGCCCTGCCGCTCGGTGCGTGTGTTCACTCTGTCACTCACACACAAAGTTGCTCCCGTGTCAAACCGTTCTTTTCTTCCTCCCAGACTCCGCCCTGTGGTCCAGCGACGTGTTCTCCGCCCTCTGCCACGTCGTCACTTCCTGCAAGAACTTCAAGGTTCGAATCAAATCGGCCGCGGCCCTGGCTGTCCCCGCCCACCGCGGCTGCTACGGCGACGCGAAGCGATTCGCCGACGTGTGGCATTCCCTGACCACGGCGCTGCAGAACAGCGAGGACACCAACGACTTCTTGGAGTACCGCTACAGCGCCAGCCTGAGACACACGCTCTCCAAAGCTCTGCTGCACCTGCTCAGCCTCAGCCAGGCTCAGGACGTGACTGGCCTCGCCGCGTCGCTGCTCAGCGACGAGGGCACGAGCATCAGAGTGCATCTGATCAAATATCTCAGAGTGGAGGAGGAGGAGGAGGCGGCGGCGGCGGCGGCAGAGGGAGAGATGAACTCTTTAAACCCTCAGCACAGAATCACACACCTGAGAATGACTGTGAGCAGACTGAAGACGTTAGAGGCCGAGGGAGATAAAGAGGCTGTCATCAGTTTTCTGGAGGATTTACTGAAGACTTGTGAAGATGTATAGACATCATATCAACTCAGGAAATGTGATTTCTTAATGAATTCTGCAGTGGCCTTTTTTTTTTATCCTTCCATTTACTTTATCAGAGTAAGATACAATATATGGGGCAGGTGGTGCTGATGTATTATATATATATATATATATATATATATATATTTGTAGAAAAACGTCTTTCAGAGAAATCTCATTTTGATCATGTGAACTGAATTATATTATTCAACCCTATATAAATAATTTAGGTCAAATTATTTAAATCTTTATTTCATTTTTGAACATGGTTCATTGCACTTATAGACTTATTATTAAACACAGACTTATTCAATCTGTGCTTGAATTCACAGATGATGATGATGATGATGATGATGTACATGATCTGTCTCTGACATCATCATCATCATCATCGTCATCATCATCACACAGTATAATCATTACGTCATAAATCTTGTCATCAATTACGTCATCAATCTCATGTATTCCTTATTTAGTCAGATTATCATTGACTCCAAGATATCTTTTTTTTAATTTTATTTTTTTAAATAAAAGATAATTGTGAGACCAAAAATGATGAAGAAAACCAGTTGACTTTTATGTCTTCCTTCAATAAATGATCTCCGATCATGCAAAGACCGCTTTATGTTTGAATATGACACTTATTAAGTAACAAATATTTTTGTTTATGGAATTTATCTAACACAGAATCACACTTTTTTTATATTGTGCTTTTTTTTTTTTCCCAAAAATAAAATGTGTGAAATAAAATATATACATGTGTATATATATATATACAATACAAATGGACACATAAACATATTCATACTATTATATAACCCCCCCCCCCAGGAGAAAAATAATACATTAATAAAAAAATATAAATAAATAAATAAAAAGGTGCCACTAGTAATTACAGTATTTAGTAACAAGTTTTATTTAAAAATAAAAAGAACAGATCAAAATATATTCAATAAGAAAGTTTCTTATTGAAGTTTCTTGTTATTTTCTTCAAATTCTCTGATTTTTCACGGTAATTATGCAGTAATAGTCCCAGTGCCTGGTGCGGCCGTCAGGGGGCGATATAGTCTATGACCGAGGTGAGAGACGATGCTGATTGATTAGTGATGTCTGGATCGTCCGTGTGTGAACACCACGCACGACGGAGCGCAAATGGACGCGTTCGACTTGTTTCGTAAACTCGGAGCCGGAGCCAAGTTTGACCTGAAGAGGTTTGGACACGACGCCGCGCGGTTTAAGGTAAACTTAACATTTATAAAAAACATGATTGAGCTGTGATGATTTTAGCAGCAGCAGCAGCGGTGAGCCTGAGCCTCGGTTCGATTTGTTTTGGCTAGCACACGCTTGTACTAGCATGAACTTTGCTGCTCCGGTGTTTGTTTTGGACGTTTTTGGACATGATAGAAGGTGGAGGGACACCGTTTAGAAACATTCACGACTCCTGCTTCATTTGTATAGATCATCAGGACCCACGGAGGGGAAACGTCCTCCGATCCTCGCCCCTCAATCGATTACTTCGGTACAGGAGCAGCTAATGGAGCCCAGAGCAGGAGTCGTGGACTGGAGGAGGAGGAGGATGATGGAGGAGGAGAAGATGATGATGATGATGAGGAGGGAAGTGATGGAGGTGATTCTGGTGCAGGAGTCAAACGGAAGCGAGGACATGAAGAGAGTGGAGTGAGGACGAAGAAGAAGAAGAAAAAGAGCAAAGGAAAGCAGCTGGAAGGTAAGAGTGGACGATCATTCACTATCACATCATCAGATGTTTCCTCCCACTGTCCTAAAACTACGGTGGCTGGTAAGTGCAAAATAAAATGACAAAAATGAAACACTTTTACAAACTGTGGAACAAATTTACAAACTCTGAAACACTTTTACAAACTCTGAAACACTTTTACAAACTCTGAAACAAATTTACAAACTCTGAAACACTTTTACAAACTCTGAAACACTTTTACAAACTCTAAAAACACTTTTTACAAACTCTGAAACAAATTTACAAACTCTGAAACACTTTCAGCGTTTGTTGTCTTGTCAGTAAACAATAAATTATCTGTGTCTGTGTCTGTATTGATGTGTGTTTTGTCGTCCACGTTTGAAGGTGCACAAGGAAGTGGAATCGCGTGGACGTCCTCACTGGACAGACAGATTCAGACGCTGCCGAGCGGCGAGAAGGAGAAGAACTCTGTGAAGAGGCTGAAGCATCTTCACCAGGAGAAGGTGCTCACCATGACGCGGACAAACTCACAGTCGGGAGGCTTTCCTTCACGCGCGCTAACGTTCTGCTTCTCCGTACGCGATCGCAGGTCAATCGCATTCGCTCTCAGCACCGCATCAATGTCCACGGCTCGGACGTTCCCGACCCGGTGTGCACCTTTGAGGAGCTGCAGTCGGAGTATCGCCTCAACCCGCGCGTCCTTCAGAACCTCACAGACGCCGGGTTGACTTCCCCGACTCCCATACAGATGCAGGCGGTGCCGCTCATGATGCACGTGAGTACTGACGTTCACACAGAGGGAGCCTGTGGGTTTGTGATGTTATATTCACTGTGACACCGCTGTGACTCGTCTCTGTCTCAGAACCGCGAGCTCCTGGCCTGCGCTCCCACTGGATCCGGGAAGACTTTGGCGTTCTGTCTGCCGCTGCTGGCTCACCTGCAGCAGCCGACAAACCTGGGCTTCAGAGCCGTGATCATCTCCCCGACCAGGGAACTGGCCAGCCAGGTACGGTGTTTCTGGACAAGCCATGATGTCGGCGTCACTGTCGTCGTACTTTTGTGTCTGGAGACGACTTTGAGTGAAAGGAACACGATTATCTTTGGGGTTTTTGCTGAAAACAGAAAAAAAAAGCCCTGTTGATGGCCTCATCTGGCTGTGTTCCATTTAGCTTCTGAGGGAACTCTGCTGTTTGAAGATCAGAGATCTCAAACTTGGGGGCCCCAGGGCCACATGTGTCCCCCTAATATGCCGCCAATTAATATCAAGTTATTTCTGCATGTTTTTTTCCATTACTTTTCTGTCACAAATACATTTTTATTGTAAATATGGTCCCATATCAACAAAAATGCTTTTATTTTGAAATTGTTGTGAAATTAGGGCTGTCAAAAGATTAAAATTTTTAATCAGATTAATCACAGGGTAGCTGTGGATTAGTAACGATTAATCACGATTAATTATTTGTAAATATGCCAGAAAAATTCTAATTTTCTCCTTATATTGTTGTAGGAACGGAGAGATAAATAAAGTATGTGAAAATATAAATGAAAAGAACAATAAAATACTGTAAATAACTTTTTTTAAAAACCTATACAAACTTAGTAAAATATAAACATTACATTGTAAAGACAATATAAATATATAGAAGAAATAAAATACTGTAAATAACTCTTAAAAAAAACTTTAAAAAAAATATACATTGCACTGTAAATAACTAACATTATAAACAAAATATAAAGCATAGAAGTTAAATAGTTTTCTTACTAAACCCACAGCAGGAAATTCCTCAACAGCACCTTTGAAGCACTGCTTCTACTAGTTAGCGTTAGCGTCAGCTAGTGTTCTGACACTAATGTTAGCTGCTGTACAAGTCTGTGTCCCCGTTAGTTGGACAAAGTAATAAAAAAACTGTTCAGTAATAGCAGTCATTTATGTCTACCCGGAGCGCAATGATAGTGAGAAAATGCGTTTAAATAAATTAACGCGTTAATTCCACAAATTAATTAATTTTGACAGCCCTAAAAAAATGCTTTGTCGCGGTGGAAAAAGCATGATATAATTTTGAGCTCACCCACGTACTGAAAAGTGGCTTTTTCCACACAAAGTTAGTCATTTGAGTTTGAGAACCCTTGTTGAAGATGATGCAGCACATCCACACACCACATTCTCTTCTGTTCCATCATGCCGTGAGCTCTTCCAGGTGTGTTTTCAGCTGCTAACGTGTGTGTGTGTGTGTGTGTGTGTGTGTGTGTGTGTGTGTGTGTGTGTGTGTGTGTGTGTGTGTGTGTGTGTGTGTGTGTGTGTGTGTGTGTGTGTGTGTGTGTGTGTGTGTGTGTGTGTGTGTGTGTGTGTGTGTGTGTGTGTGTGTGTGTGTGTGTGTGTGTGTGTGTTCTCAGACGCACAGAGAGCTGCAGCGTCTGTCGGACGGCGTCGGCTTCAGAGTTCACATCATTGACAAAGCGTCGCTGGCAGCAAAGAAATATGGACCACAGTCAAACAAGAAATATGGTCGGTTTAAAGAAAAAGAGGAGGTAACTTTGAGAGTTCTTCCTCTGCGTCTTTGTGCTTGACCTGTGGTGTGTTTGTGTGTTCAGACGTTCTCGTCAGCACACCAAACAGACTGGTCTTCCTCCTGAAGCAGGATCCTCCAGCTCTGGACCTCAGCAGGTAACCTCTCCTCAGCCGGTTCATGGCTCTGTGTGTGTTTTTAACTCCGTCTTCATCATTGTTGTTGTTGTTGTTGTTCAGTGTGGAGTGGCTGGTGGTTGATGAGTCCGATAAGCTCTTTGAAGACGGTAAGTCAGGTTTCAGGGAGCAGCTGGCCACCGTCTTCCTCGCCTGCTCCAACCCAAAGGTGCGGCGGGCTTTTTTCAGCGCCACCTGCACGGCGGACGTGGACCAGTGGTGTCGCCTGAACCTCGACAACCTGGTGTCGGTCAACATCGGACACAGGTACACACACACACGCACTGGGTCGGCCTGTTTGACGCACGTCTGTGTGGCCTGGGTTCCTCTTTTCTAATATATATTTATATCATGGTGACAGAAACACAGCGGTGGAGACGGTGGAGCAGCAGCTGCTGTTTGTTGGTACAGAGAACGGCAAACTGGTGGCCATGAGGGACATGATTCAGAAGGTGAGGACATGACGACTGTCCCACAGTGAAACACGCGTGAACACCTGCTGAAGGACAGAGCTCTTTGTTTCAGGGTTTTCTGCCTCCCATGCTGGTCTTTGTTCAGTCTAAAGAGAGAGCGAGGGAGCTGTTCCATGAGCTGGTCTACGAAGGCATTAATGTGGAAGTGATCCACGCAGACCGCACGCAGCAGCAGGTAACACACACACACACACACACAGCAGCAGGTAACACACAGACACACGGCAGCAGGTAACACACACGCAGGTGCAGTTAACACAATCAGAGACACACACAGGAGCAGGTAACACACACACACAGGAGCAGGTAACACACACACAGGAGCAGGTAACACAGTCAGAGACAGACACACAGCAGCAGGTAACGCAGTCAGACACACACAGGAGCAGGTAACACACACGCAGCAGGTAACACAATCAGAGACACACACACACCCGCAGCAGGTAACACAGACACACAAACAGCAGCAGGCACCACACAGACACACAGAAGCAGGTAACACACACAGCAGCAAGTAACACACGCACACACACACAGGAGCAGGTAACACACACGCACAGCAGCTAACAGACACACACACACTGGTGTCCTCTGTCTCACTCTCTGTGTCTGATGGCGTTGGTTGGTTCATCCTCCTCTTGTGTGTGTGTGTGTGGTGTTTTCCAGAGAGATAATGTGGTGAACTGTTGTTGTGGTAAACAGTTGTTGTGGTAAACAGTTGTTGGTCCGTTTCTCATCCTCCTCTTGTGTGTGTGGTGTTTTCCAGAGAGACAACGTGGTGAACTGTTGTTGTGAACTCTTGTTGTGAACAGTTGTTATGGTGAACAGTTGTTGGTCCGTTCCTCGTCCTCCTCTTCTTGTGTGTGTGTGGTGTTTTCCAGAGAGACAACGTGGTGAACAGTTGTTGTGAACAGTTGTTGTTGTTGTGAGTTGTTGTTTTGGTAAACTGTTGTTGGTCCGTTCCTCATCCTCCTCTTGTGTGTGTGGTGTTTTCCAGAGAGACAACGTGGTGAACAGTTTCCGCTCAGGTCAGATCTGGGTGCTGATCTGCACGGCTCTGCTTGCCAGAGGAATCGACTTCAAAGGAGTCAACATCGTCCTCAACTACGACTTCCCCACCAGTGCTGTGGAATACATCCACCGCATCGGTGAGATCTCAGCGCTGCTCTACTGACAAACCTCTGATTTGTTTTGCACACATCACCGTTCCTCATCTCTCCTCTTTTAACGATGCGATTGTTTCCCCGTTGCTCAGGTCGCACAGGTCGAGCTGGACATCAGGGCAAGGCCGTCACCTTCTTCACAGAGAACGACAAACCGCTGCTGCGCAGGTGCGGCACAACTCACCCAATAAAAGGACGTCGTTTTTTCTTTGTTTTTTGTTTTTTTGTGCGCTCACTCTTTCTTCTCGTCTCCGAACAGCATCGCGAACGTCATCAAACAAGCAGGCTGTCCTGTCCCTGAGTACATGGTCGGCTTCAAGAAGACACACAGGTGAAGATGAAGATGATGATGTTTAAAACCCAACAGTTTGCTGTCATGGTGCTCATGTGTGTGTGTGTGTGTGTGTGTGTGTGTGTTCAGTAAAGACAAACACAGACTGGAGAAGAAGCCGCCAAAGAGAAACACCATTTGCACCACGCCTCACTTCTTGATGAAGAAGAAGAAGGACGAGGAGGAAGTGCCAGGACAGAAAAGACAGAAGAAGACAGGAGACGGAGAGAAGGAGTCAAAACGGCAGCGACCGAAGAAAAAGAATCAAGTGAAAAAAGGAACAGAAAAACAGAAGAAGGCTTCACAGAAGACGGGAGCCAAGTTAAAAAAGTGAGTTAAAGACCTTAATGAGTTCTTCTGTCAATAACTTTGAATTTACATCTTTGTTTTGTCTCTTTAGAAACAGAGCGGGGAAGAACAAGAAGACGCAGTAAAGACGACTGATGTGAAAATAAAGACGTGTGGACGTTTTCCTTCCTTTTCCCACGTGTGTGCTTTGTATTATCAGAGTATAAAATAAACACTTTTATATATAGTATTCAATGTGTATTTGTAATGTTTTAACACACATTCTTACCAATTATGAATAAAAATCAATTGTGATCTACTCAAGTACTGGACAGTTTTAGAGACATTCCAAGTCAAAAGTCCTGTATTTTTTTCTTTTTAAAAGAAATATTATGAATTTTGAGATGTTATTGTAATTAAAACAATACATTTCAGACATATTTACTGTACATTGAGAGAAATTTCACATAAAAAGTCGCACATTTGCACCTTTTAAGCAAATCTTTTGAGATGTAGGATTCTGCTTCACACTCCAGACCAGAAGGGGGCGGTAATTCACCTATAGATGGATGCCAATCGCTGAAAAACAAAAAGAAGAAGGAGTTATCGCGATAGCTTCTTCCTGAGATCTCGCCCGTGCATTATACTGCGGGAATCCCCACACGGTCTTCCTTTCTCAACATGGCACCGAAGGCGAAGAAGGAAGGTTCGTCAATCTTGTGGTTTTGAATGAATAAATGTCGCCGTTTCTTGTCGTCGATGCCGCGCGGCTTCTGTGAACGTCCCCGGAATTCAAAGACTGAGTGACCGGGTTTTAAATGATCTCAGTGTTTCGCTGTCAACGGTTAAAATACGTAGATAAACTCAAGTCGTGTCTCTGGCATGTATGACGGAACGTGATGCTAGGCTAACATTAGCACGTCGGCGTTGATATTGTTGACCAATGACTTTGCTGAGTCTTTAACATGCTTTGATTGTTTTTTTTAAATACATTTGCTGCCTATTACTGACTCATCGAAATCTGTGAATATCGATATATCGTGGATTATAAATCAATTTTGACTTAGTTTGCGTAGGCTAATCTGTCGTTACCGTAGTGTGCTAACTAGTTGCTAGTTAGCGGTACCCGCCGCCGCAGCAGTTCCACGTGTAAACGAGTCATTATTTAATATAAATACAATTAAACACGGTATGTGGTTCATTAACCATACACGTTTAAATCAGATGTTGATATTGTTTATTCGCAAATTGTCAATGAAATGCTCCTGCTGGTGTTTTTGAATGGGGTCAAATATTCGTATGCTCACATGGCGATGGTGGATGGGATTCATGCGTTTTCTGTTCTCTTTATTATTCATGACATACATGTGGGATACTGTGTTTGATTAAGGTGTGTCTTTATAACAAGACGTCTGCAAATGTGGTTCAACGGTGCTGCTGAACCTCCATCCCCGTCTGTCCGATCGTTTTAAATGTCAGTCAATCTAGATTTCCTCACCGAGGAATGAACCAGGAACTCAAGCTTACTGTCAACAGAAGCACTTTTGCCGTTTTAACTTCCAAACAAAACTTATGTAGATTTTTTTAACAGAATTTGACTGCTGTGCCACAAACGTGGGTCATATCATTGCCATAGCAACCCATGTTAATAGGGTTGTCTGGTTATATGCATCTGTAAATCTGATGTACCTACAGGACTATGAACCGCTGCCTAACCACCTGCCAATGTGTTTCTGTCTTAGCGGTCCCTGCCAAGACTGAGGCCAAGTCTCAGGCTCTGAAGGCCAAAAAGGCTGTGCTCAAAGGCGTTCACAGCCAGAGGAAGAAGAAAATCAGGACTTCTCCCACCTTCCGTCGCCCCAAGACTCTCCGTCTTCGTAGGCAGCCCAAGTATCCTCGCAAGAGTGCACCACGCAGAAACAAGTGAGTGTCACTGAGCACATGTTTGCTTACATATGTTCATGGATTAAAAAGGTGCACATGATGGTATGCGATCAAAGTATGAAAAAGCATGATTCTAGCTTTATATATCACTGATGCACCTAACTCAAGTTATCTCAACATTTGCTGAGAAGTGTCCATCTTATTGAGATGTTGTTATTTTTCTTCTATAGGCTGGATCACTACGCCATCATCAAGTTCCCCTTGACAACAGAGTCTGCAATGAAGAAAATTGAAGACAATAACACACTGGTGTTCATTGTTGATGTCAAGGCCAACAAGCATCAGATCAAGCACGCCGTCAAGAAGCTGTACGACATCGACGTCGCCAAAGTCAACACACTCATCAGGTACAAACCCCGTCTCATCTCTGGAAACAAACTTGATTTGTCACTTTATTGCATCTCATTGCCTCTGTTTTATCCCGACATGTTTCAGGCCTGATGGTGAGAAGAAAGCGTACGTTCGTCTCGCACCAGATTACGACGCGTTGGATGTTGCAAACAAGGTGAGTCCGGCCTTCTCTTTCCCCACATTCATTCTTTAGCTCTGTACAACGTGATTGTATTCAGCCCTGTGCACGTGATGTTAACTTTAAAACGTCTGAATGTTTATGATGCATTCAAAGGAACCACTGATGCCAGTAAATACTGCGTCAGTGTGTTCTGTGTTACTGAACCTTCTCTCTAACTTCATGTCGTCTCTTTTCTCTTCAGATTGGCATCATCTAAATTCTGGCTGAAGAGACTTGTGGAGTAATAAATTTATATAAACTGAACATGATCGGTGTCCGAGTGTTTGTAAGATGTCGAGAGAGATTAATACAAGACCATTTCTGGTTTCAGTGATGCTTTAAAAACAAACATGTTCTTTTATGCTGAATGAAGTGTATACAGTGTATATAAAGTAATCCTGAAGTTAAGTTCAAGACCTTTAATCAGCATTTTCCCATGTCTGATTTTGGAGTTTATTTCGTGTGATTTTGGCTCTTATTTCCCACTCGGGGGAACACGTTCATAGTTTCATAAACTAAAATGTATTGTTTCGTTTGTACTTCTGTTTTAATGAATAACTGATACACAGGTCATTTGATTGAAGAGTTTTATTCCCATACTGTTTCCTGGTTATTTTAAGGCTATGATGGAGCAGAAATAACTTGTGTTTATTTGATGATTACAGTGGTAACGTGTGAGTGAGTGATTTGGTCATTCGAGCGACACGTCTTCAGTAAGATTACAATCAAAGCAGAGTCGTGTATTAAATGACAGAGAAAACAAATCAGTAAATAGAAGTTTATATATTGTATTGCTTACATTCAATCACGTGTTTGTGACAACACGTTTATGAGAGGAAGGTTCGGACTGTGCCTTTAACCAAACCTCTGCAGATCGGGCACTTTCTCAGCGACGGTGCACACTCTTTGCACACCACCAGATGTCCACACGGGATGAAGACGATGTTGACTTCTTTGTCCATGCACACTTTACAGGTACGCTCTTCCTGTAGACGCCGCAGCTGCTCCTCCATAGGGAGGTCTGCAAACAAGAGACATTCAACTCAAGTTTTGCAATGACGAGTCCACACTGTGGATCAGGCAGAATTCTGCTACATCCTGTGAGGTTTACATCTGCCTTCATACCTGATAAATCTTGGCTTGGTGAAGTTGCTTCATTTGATTGGGCTGAAAATGGAACCGAAAACATGTTGGTGCTCAATAAAAACGTGCATTTACTTAATAAATCCACTTTAACATTGATATTATCTAGTTATTTACTGAGCGAGAAAATCATTGTTAGTTGCAGGCCAGAACAACTTTTTGGCCTGGGTTAAACCACTGGAACAGTTTAATCCAGTTTCCTCATTTGAACTATTCGTGCCCGCTCGTAAAAATGATTACCCATGAGGTCTCGGAGCAGGTGGACGTCATTTTTCTGGATCCAGTTGCGAAAAACCTCAGCTGCGGCGTTTCCCTTTGTGAGGACGAGCTCTATCAACCTGGCAGTTTGCTGCTGTGCCGTGGTCTGAGCCTGAAGACCGCTGTACTCCTCAGCAGCTGTAGAGGGACCAGGGGGGGAGTTTTAGTTTGACTCAAAGAAAGACTTAAATACAAAAAGGATAAACATACATAAAACATTTTGCTCTCTCAGATGCTCCAACACTGGCTCCACGCTCTTCAGACGCTGGATCAGCGCTGCCTGGTGTCTCTTCACAAAGGTGAAACCATCTGAAACAAAAGAAAATGGATTCACTGGTCTGGGAACAGCTGACAGTTGAAGTGACACTGGAACATCTTTCCACACCTGAAGCCATTGCCTCTTCCAGTATCTCGCGCTCCTCCTCTCTCTTCTGGTCCTCAGCACTCAGCAGGTCTGACACCAGCTCCTGGACGGTTCTGTAATTCTCTCCACTGGTCAGAATCTTGCTCTGGACTGTTTGTTTGACCAGACCTCTCTCGAAGCCCATTTCTAGAGCGGACTTAATCACCGGAGTATTCATCATGACGGCGTCTTCAGATCGCTCCTCTCCAGGACCGAGGTGAACCACTGAGGGAGGGTGAGTGGATGAGTGGAGCTGGATAAACATCATTCAGCTCTCAGTCATTTGACATTTCACACTCACCTGGAGGATCCACAAACTCTCTGGAGCTGCTTTCTCCATTTGTTAAAAGCTTTTGAAGAGGAAACGGAGAAGATAAAATCACAGTTAGTGACTGACTTTATTGAACCAAGCGATTCTGTCCTGATGATCTCCACTGACCTGCTCAAACAGCCGAGGGAAGCGAGCTTGTATCTGGTGAACAAACTCTTGTCCTTTCTCCTGCAGCAAATACTCGCACCTGAAAATAACCATTGAAGAATAAACCTCTCCACCCTTTAAGTTCATAAAATAAAGCCAGAACAGCAAAACTTACCGAGGAAACCACTTGGCATGTTCTACCCAAGGATCATCTCCACACTCCCAGCAGCGCAGACCTCCGTCACAGCAGAAACACTTGACGTCATCGTTACGACCTTCAGGACAAAAACACACAGAGCTTTCAGTCACTTGTGGATTCTGTGGAACATGGTTCTTTTAGACCTATTTGAATATATTGCCATTTTTTTTCACTTGTTTTGTGGTAATGACACACGCATTTCCCCGTGGGAACAATCACTGATGTCGTCCTTACCTACGTAGTAGAAGCCAGCTTTAGCCAGCTGATCGGGCCGCACAGGTATGCGAGACGGCCAGTTAATGAAGGTGAGCAGTCGCTCGTCGTTCTGCTGCATGGCAGGGTTAGAGACGTTACTGAGAGCCGGACCTCCTGCAGACAGCTGGGACGTCCCTGATCCTGAAGCTGATCCTGTAGCAGCTGCTGAGGCCGCTCCGGCCAGCGACACGTTGTCAGCTCTGTCCCCGCGGACAAAGCGACAGTTTGGATAATGTCTCTGGTGTTCGAACACAGCTCTGTCACCTGGCTCCCAGTTACTCAACTGCAAATATACATTAAAAAGTGGATGTAATGCACTCTTTAAACCCTCTTCTCCGGAGTTTGTAGGTGTTTTAGCCGCGCTCTCACCTGTCCTCCGCAGCTGAAGCAGGCCACGCGGTCGCCCTGGCCTAAATAGTAGAAGCCGGCCTTGGCGAGCTCTGCGGGGGTGATGATGGAGAGCGTCCACGAGTGGAAGGACTCCAGACGCTCCTGCTCTCGACGCATGCTCGGGTTGTGGCACGTGGGCCTCTGGTGGGACATGTCCTCCACTCCACGGGAGCTGAGTGGGCTGGAGGGCGGCGGAGCAGCGAAGGCCATGTTCAGGTATCCCAGCGGCTCTTCACCTTGGTTTGTCGTGTTCGGAGCAGCTGGACCTGGACCAGACAGCTGCAGGGAAAATGTAAGTTAAATACTACGAACATAGTACTTATTTATTAAGTGTTCATAGTGTCATAAAAACCACAATGATGACATTATTTAAATCACACGTCTCTTATTTTGGAAGGACTTTCTTACTGGTATGGCTGGAGCGATGCGGAGCGGGGAGAAAGCTGAGTGAGAGGAAGAGAGCAGGTTGGCTGTTGATGGGAGACTCTGGATGAACGAGCAGGTGGGCGACAGCTGCCTGTGTCTCTCTGTAGGACAGTCTCCGGCCTGCCAGCCGTCCGACATCACATTGCAGCGGAAACACTGGACGCGGTCGCCCACGCCGGTGTAGAACCAGCCGGCCCGCGCCAGACTTCGCTCTGTGACTCCGGAGGCCGGGAAACGGGCAAAGGTGGAGATGCGGAAGAGTTCTGCAGGTGAAAAACAACCTCATATATATATATACAGTATATAGTGACACGTTTCACTGAGAGCAGCAGATGATGATCAAAGACTGCCGTACCTGAGGAGTTGTCGTACTGGAGGTCAGGTGGTGGCCCATTCCGACACAGCTCCATTAAAAAGGGGCTGTTTTTAAGCTGAACAAGAGTTTCCATTTTTTTTTTTTAAATGTAGGTATTTCTATAAGAGGGAAAAGTGATGTCCTTTGAAAGGAGAGAGGTTTGAGAAAATCCAAGGTCTTGCCTCTTTCACACACACACACACTCATTCACACTGAACAGCAAATGGTAAAAAAAAAGATAAGCAGGAGGGAGGGAGGTTTCTGTCATAGTGAAACTTAGAAGCGCTTTTACAGAAGAAACAAAACTACCAGTCCAGCACGTGTTAGTGGCTAAAGTCTTCTTTTTCAGTAGCAGTGATTCCAACAGATGTGCAGTAAAAACATTAACATGTGTCCTCAGATCAGCCAGCATCACTGTCTCGTACCTCGATAGCAGACATGTCTAATAATTCACTGCCTGATTTCCATTCAGCACTGCAGTTCTTATCCTGGCACAAAGACCTGTGTTGACGACGCAGTCAGAACGCGCTTTTCTCCGTCCAAAAACGTGCAGATTTAGGGGTTGAAAATCAGAATCTACACTCTGAATAGTGTGAAAGATCAACCACTGTCCTTCCAGGTTTTACTGATGCTTTGGACGTTTCTTAACCCCCTCTGAAAAGGAGGGACATCTTTTTGGCGACCGCTGGATACGTTTGCCAACACCGTTGTTAAATTAGAAGCCATTCTTTTCACTGCCAGCTAAAAATAAACAGTTAAATGTACGTACTTTCTTCTTGGCCAGACGGTGTATTTATCCGACAAAGATAAAATAAATAATAATTCAAGCTTCATGCACACACACACACAGACCGAGGGATACCTGCTCTCAAACCCCTCCCCCCATCTTGGACATCACTTTTGTGGGTGTCTAAGCCTCCATCATTGAAGAATTAAAGCCCAATAAGAAAAGGAGTTTCCTCATATGACGGGGACAGTGGACTAACTTCAGTTTTATGGTGGCTGCACCTGTGGAATTAAACAAACAACAAATTAACATAAGGAACAAATATGTAAAAACATGGATCAGTTCATCTTTTAGGGGTCTTTCTTCTGGTTCGTTATTACAATAAACAGCACTCGAATTTGTGTAACGACACAATGGTGACTAACGTTATATTCGTAATTCGTAATCGAAAAATACTACGTAAAATACGTATTTGATGAAATAATGTAGACACACATGATACGTGTTGTGATTCAAGTCTTACTGTTTTGTAGAAAATGTCCCTTCCAATAAAGTAGCGACCGATCACGAGGCTTATCGTTCGAAAAATAGACGCCAACACAGGGAGCGAAGCGGAAAACCCAGTGTGTAGTAGCGGTGTGGTGCACAGGGGCAGCTCGGTACTTTCCTCGGTTATTCACCGCCACTCTCTTCCTGTTGTGACTCACATCCAACTCTTAGCTTCTCTCGCCATAGCTTCCACAGCTAACGTTAGCCGCGTCGTTTCATACCTGAGGTTTAGTTTTAATTGTAATTCAACGTTAAATTAAAACGTGTGTCGTCAGTGTTGCGTGACAATGTCACCCAAATCACCCAAAACACACACACACAATTACGTCAACGGACGTTATTAGCCTTAGCTTAGCGCCTGCTAACACAACGCTAAAGCTAACAACAAGCCAAACTTAATACACTGTAATTAAGCGCAGAAATGCGGAGAGAGGCCGCGAACATGGCGCACGGAGAGCGGCCGTGGTCGCGGGTGCCCTCGGTTCCCGGTGCGATGACACACTCACCCGCCAGTGGCCGCGGAAAGCCCCGGTAACGACGGAGCTTCTCGGCAGAAATGACACACCGATAACCCCGCGCTGCTACTTCCGGTTACCCGGGGCAATTTTAAACAAATGAGATGAGAAAGATGACGGAACGCGGATGAGTAATCCCTCAGGTTAATCCCCGAAGTATAAAACAAATAAACCCCTTACGTATAAAAAGAAAACCCCTTACGTGAACTCTACGGTTTTAACCATTTAGTACCGTCTGATTCAAGGTTAATATAGTGAACGAAACCTAACGAGATAAAGAAAACTAACATTGAAAAAAAACATAAAATAAAAACTCAATGAAACTGAATTGCGTGTTTATAAAACTAACTCAAATGAACTAAAATTGATAATAAACCTTTTGACATGGAGAGCGGAAGAGCCGAGATCGATTCCTGACATGTGTGTTTATAATAAACGTATCTTTATCAACGAAAAACAAACTATTGTTCTACTTGAAGGTCAAAGGTCAAAATGAGTAGGTTGAAATCCCTAACTAATAAAAGTCAAGTATACCCAACAGACAAAAAAACACAGATCAGGACAAACGTGGTATTATTTTGAGGAATAATGGCTGTTCAACTGTTCAAAAAGCCCTCTGGTGGACAAATGTAGTATTACATTTTGAGGAAAAATGGCTGTTCAATTATTCAAACTGCCCTCTGGTGGACAAATGTAGTGTTACATTGAGAGCTGCTCAACTATTGAAACTGCCCTCTGGTGGACAAACGTGGCATTACATTTTGAGGAATAATGGCTGTTCAATTGTTCAAACTGCCCTCTGGTGGACAAATGTAGTATTACATTTTGAGGAATAATGGCTGTTCAACTGTTCAAACTGCCCTCCGGTGGACAAATGTAGTATTACATTGAGAGCTGCTCAGCTGTTGAAACTGCCCTCCGGTGGACAAACGTGGTATTACATTTTGAGGAATAATGGCTGCTCAACAGTTGAAGCTGCCCTCTGGTGGACTTACGTGATATTACATGAAGATGAAATTTTGCTCAAATGTTGAAACTGCCCTCCTGTGGACAAACGTGGTATTACAGTGAGAGCTGCTGTGGTCGAATAAAGAATGCACTGGGAAAGTATAATAAAGACAGACTTTATTATTAATATATGTGTATGTATATATGTATACACGTATATATATACGTATGTGTGTATATATACATATATATTCCATTGATATTACATGTAGAGCTGCTCAACTGTTGAAAGTGCCCTCCTGTGGACAAACGTGATATTCCCTCCCTTCGTCTCCCCTCCATAAATCCATTTGGAATCTTCCACTTCCTGTTTGCCATGCGGAGCCAGCAGGAGCAGGAGGAGACACCCGGGAGGAGGACGAGGAGCAGCGGGGACAAACGTGGTAACTGCTGCTTAAAAATGATCCACACATTTCTTAGATGTTCTGTTGACGCTCTGTTTAAAACTGTTGTTAACATCCGACCTGAGTGATCTGATCACAGGTGTTCACATGACACCTGCTGCTAATGCTAATGCTAACGCTAATGTGACGTCACTGCTCCGCAGTAAACAAACACCTTTAATTTCATTTGTCTTCACGTACAAATTATGTTGTTTTCTGTTTGTTACAGAAAGACAAAGAATCCAGGAACTGTTCATGTTATTATTTCCTTTGTTTGGTCCAGAAAATGTTTGAAAAATGTTCATCAATGTTTCTCAAACCTGGAATTGATCATTCTCAAATGTCTTCTCTTTTTTTGTTTATCCACAAGACAAAAATGATTCTGTTTGAATTATTTCTTTGTTATAAGGAACAAAGAAACCAGAACATGTTCAACATTAAATAAACAACAACAGTTTATTGATTCTTAAAGTATTGGACAATTTATTTAGTCATGGTTTAATAATGCAGTAATCATTGCATACCTACTTGTTTTATATATTTTTTAAAAATCATCAGAGACACCATGATACGATTTTTCACTATATTTGAAAAATCATATATTGCGTTATACTGACAGCGCTATGATGAAAACAATGACTAGTTGCAGCACTAGAACAAAGACAAATGTCCACAGGTGTCCATGTGTATTTGTTTATAGAGCAGTAAAGTAGGATTCACCTGTGATTTCATCACCTCAGACGGACGTTAACAGCACTTGTCAACAGAGCCTCTGTTTAATGTGTCTGCATTGATTTTCATTGTTAACATGTGACTTTAGTGAAAACCACATTCACCTGTTTGCTGCTTTTTCAGGCTGAAGCCAGTCCAAGTCAACTGCAGCTGTTTGGAGTTCTTCAGTGTTGGGTTGTTCACACAGAAACTTTTAATAAACACTCATTTATATTCAAACACTTTAGATGATCCATGTTTAGCTCACTGCACCATATTTTACAAAAATGTCATACTATACTATGTCGTCCACAAATTTACAATTTTATGTGGAAAAAAAATTTGGTCCAAAATTTGACAATACAATCACACTATACTATGTTGTCCAAAATGTGAGAATTTTTTTGAAAAAAAAAGTTTTTGGTCCAAAATTGGACAAAAATGTCTAATTATACATGGATCACCTAAAGTGTTTGAATATAAATGAGTGTTTATTAAAAGTTTCTGTGTGAACATCCCAACACTGAAGAGCTCCAAACAGCTGCAGTTGACTTGGACTGGCTTCAGCCTGAAAAAGCAGCAAACAGGTGAATGTGGTTTTCACTAAAGTCACATGTTAACATGTAAAAAATGATGTGCACACATTAATCACACACAAGTCTAATTAATGTGTGGATGATTTTTAAGCAGCAGTTACTGGACACCTGGACCCCAACTGTCTGGTGGACTTTCCAGGGAGTGAACCCCTGTCATTTTTTTATAGTTTTTTTTATGCATTTTTGGGAAAAAATTTGTGAAATAAAACATCATAACTCCCTCCTCTCATGTCTGTGAATTTCCGGGGGGACACAAGCCCAGCCCCGTTCTCCTACCACCACACCACCACCAGTGAGTAATCTCTTGGGACTGCGAGGTGGAATCGAACCAGCCACCACCTGACTAGTACAACTAGACGGTTGTGAACCAAACCACTACGCCACACATCCCTGAGAGATTTGGGAGCTCTTGGTGCTTTTCACTGTTCACTTTGGATGTGGAACCTTAAATGTTGGCGTATAAGGGAATTGAACCCAGAATCTCATGATCCTGATGACTGCTCCTTAACCAGTTGAGCTAATTTCATACTCTTCCTCTCATTGTTCGAACTCCTATTTACTGTTCGTGGTTGAATATTGTATTTAAAAATCAGTCCACGCAAGATTCAAACCCATACTCACAAGAATCAGGGATTTGAACCCACAATCATAGGACTCTGATTACTGCTCCTTAACCAGTTGAGCTAAGCCCACACTCTCTGTTTCTTTTTTCGAACTCCTACTTACTCTTTTTGGTTGAACATTGTATTTAAAAATTAGTCCATGCAAGATTTGAACCCATGCTCATAGGAACCTCAGGAAGTTGAGTCATTCTCTTAGTCCCGTGAGCTACTTGTCCTTGAGAGGTTTTTCTTAAAATGTGAAAGTCTTTCAAGAACCCATGACTTCAACGTGTTGAACTATATATAAACGTCCGTTTGGTACAGGCAGCCAAACAGTTAGTGTAATGGTTTACACACTTGTCTTTGGAGCAAGAGAGCAGGGTTTAATTCCCACTTGAAACAACTACCTTTATACATGGCGTTTTTCTCCCTGTGTGACTGGCACACACACACTGAAGTCTGGTTGTATGACCATCAACACTAACTTTGGGGGTGTTGTGGCGAGTGGGTGTGGGGGGTAATACACAAACACATGGAGAACATGCAAAAGCCCATGCAGGAAAGACCATGTTCCAACTGGGATTCGAACCTTGGTCCAAAGACAAGACTGTAACACTCTACACAAGAGTGCTCAACCAGGTGAGCTTTTTGTTCTTGTGAGATCAGCATAAAATTTGGAAGCGTTTAAAAAACAGAACATGACTTCAACGTGTTGGACTATTTAATGACGTCCGTCCGGCACACACAGCCAAACCGTTGTGTGATGGTTTACACACTTGTCTTTGAAGCAGGAGAGCAGGGTTCGATTCCCGCTTAGAACAAGTACCTTCGTGCATGGAGTTTTGCATGTTTATTTGTGTATTACACCCCCCACTCCCCCACAGTCTTCAATGTGTGTGCATGTCAGTCACACAGGGAGAAAAACTGCATGCATAAAGGTACTTGTTCCAAGTGGGAATTGAACCCTGCTCTCCTGCTCCAAAGACAAGTGTGTAAACCTTTACACTAACTGTTTGGCTGCCTGTGCCGGACGGACGTTATCAAATAGTCCAACATGTGGAGGCATGTTCTGTTATTAAAAGCTTCCAAATTTTGTGATGATCTCACAAGGACATATAGCTCACCTGGTTGAGCACTCTTGTGTAGAGTGTTGCAATCTTGTCTTTCGCCTAGGATTCGAATCCCGGTTGGAACATGGGCTTTCCTGCATGCACTTTTGCATGTTCGCCATGTGTTTGTGTATTACCCACCACCCCCCCACACACATGCACATCACCCCCCCACTGTTCGTGTGTGTGTAAGCAAAGTAAGTGTTGTTGGTCATACAACCAGACTTCAGTGTGTGTGTCAGACACACTGAGAAAAACGTCATGCATGAACGTACTTGTTCCAAGTGGGAATTGAACCCAGGTCTCCCGCTCCAAAGACAAGTGTGTAAACCATTACACCAACTGTTTGGCTGCCTGTGCCAAACGGACGTTATTATATAGGTCAACATGTATGGAGGCATGTTCTGTTATTTAAAGGCTTCCAAATTTCAAGAAAAAACCCTCAAGGACAAGTAGCTCACGGGACTAAGAGAATGACTCAAGTTCCTGAGGTTCCTGTGAGCATGGGTTCAAATCTTGCATGGACTAATTTTTAAATACAATGTTCAACCAAAAAGAGTAAGTAGGAGTTCGAAAAATGAAACAGAGAGTGTGGGCTTAGCTCAACTGGTTAAGGAGCAGTAATCAGAGTCCTATGATTGTGGGTTCAAATCCCTGATTCTTGTGAGTATGGGTTTGAATCTTGCGTGGACTGATTTTTAAATACAATATTCAACCACAAACAGTAAATAGGAGTTCGAACAATGAGAGGAAGAGTATGAAATTAGCTCAACTGGTTAAGGAGCAGTCATCAGGATCATGAGATTCTGGGTTCAATTCCCTTATATGCCAACATTTAAGGTTCCACATCCAAAGTGAACAGTGAAAAGCACCAAGAGCTCCCAAATCTCTCAGGGATGTGTGGCGTAGTGGTTTGGTTCACAACCGTAAGGTTGTACTAGTCAGGTGGTGGCTAGTTCGATTCCACCTCGCAGTCCCAAGAGATTACTCACTGGTGGTGGTGTGGTGGTAGGAGAACGGGGCTGGGCTTGTGTCCCCCCGGAAATTCACAGACATGAGAGGAGGGGGTTATGATGTTTTATTTCACAATTTTTTTCCCAAAAAAGCATTAAAAAAAACTATAAAAAAATGACAGGGGTTCACTCCCTGGACAGTCCACCAGACAGTTGGGGTCCAGGTGTCCAGTAACTGCTGCTTAAAAATCATCCACACATTAATTAGACTTGTGTGTGATTAATGTGTGCACATCATTTTTTACATGTTAACATGTGACTTTAGTGAAAACCACATTCACCTGTTTGCTGCTTTTTCAGGCTGAAGCCAGTCCAAGTCAACTGCAGCTGTTTGGAGCTCTTCAGTGTTGGGATGTTCACACAGAAACTTGATCAACACTCATTTATATTCAAAGGCTTTAGGTGATCAATGTTTACCTGACTGTACCTTGTAAATATTGTTCACTACTTGACTCATATTTGAGCCACTACACCGACTAAACACAGACAGCTGATTTTGGACGACATAGTATAGTATGACGTTTTTGTAAAATTTTAGACCACATTTTGTTATCCAAAAAAAAGTCACATTTTGGACGACAAAGTATGAAGTTTTTGTAAAATGTTGGATGACATAGTATAGTATGACATTTTTATGAAATTTTGGACCAAAAAAAATCGTTCAAGAAAATGGTCAATTTTTGGACGACAAAGTATAGTATGACATTTTTGCCCAATTTTGGACCAAATTTTTTTTTTTTAAATTGTCAAATTTTGGACGACAGTATAGTATGACGTTTTTGTCAAATTTTGGACTAAAAATCTTTTTTACAATAGAATTGTTAATTTTTGGACGACGTGGTATAGTATGACATTTTTGTCAATTTTTGGACAACATAGTATAGTATGACGTTTTTGTCAAAAACATTGGACTAAAAATCTTTTTTACAATAGAATTGTAAATTTTAGGACGACATAGTATAGTATGACATTTTTGCCCCATTTTGGACCAAAATGTCTTTTTTTTTTAAATTGTCAAACTTTGGACGACAGTATAGTATGACATTTTTGTCAATTTTTGGACAACATAGTATAGTATGACATTTTTGTCAAATTTTCACCAAAATTTTTTTTTGTCAAAGAAATTGTTACATTTTGGACAACATAGTATAGTGTGACTTTATTGTCAAATTTTGGACCAAATTTTGGACTAAACATCTTTTTTACAATAGAATTGTTAATTTTTGGACGACATAGTATAGTATGACATTTTTGTCAAATTTTGGACCAAAATTTTTTTTTCAAAGAAATTTTAACATTTTGGACTAAAAATCTTTTTTTTTTAAATTGTCAAATTTTGGACGAAAGTATAGTATGACCATTTTGTCAATTTTTGGACAACATAGTATAGTATGACATTTTTGTCAAATTTTCGGCCAAAATTTTTTTTCCCAAAGAAATTGTTACATTTTGGACAATATAGTATAGTGTGACTTTATTGTCAATTTTTTTTTCCAAAAAATTGTCAAATTTTGGACTAAAAATCTTTTTTACAATAGAATTGTTACTTTTTGGACGACATAGAATAGTATGACATTTTTGTCAAATTTTGGACGACATAGTATAGTATGACAATTTTGTCAAATTTGGTGCAGTGAGCTAAACATGGATCATCTAAAGTGTTTAAAGATAAAAATTAGTGTTTATCAAAAGTTTGTGTGTGAACATCCCAACACTGAAGAACTCCAAATAGCTGCAGTTGATTGGACTGGCTTCAGCCTGAAAAAGCAGCAAACAGGTGAATGTGGTTTTCACTAAAGTCACATGTTAACAATGAAAATCAATGCAGACACATTAAACAGAGGCTCTGTTGACAAGTGCTGTTAACGTCCGTCTGAGGTGATGAAATCACAGGTGAATCCTACTTTACTGCTCTATAAACAAATACACATGGACACCATTTGTCTTTGTTCTAGTGTGTGGATTGGTATTAAAAAATAACAAAATGAATAGTTCAGTCCACTGGATGGTGCCAAGTGCTCACTTTCACTATATATATATATATATATATATATCAAACAAGTAGGGATGCAATGATTACTGCAATATTAAACAGAATCATTTTTGTGTTGTGGATAAAAAAAAAAAAAAATCATTTGAGAATGATCAATCCCAGGTTTGAGAAACATTGATGAACATTTTTCAAACATTTTCTGGACCAAACAAAGAAAATAATAACATGAACATTTCCTGGATTCTTTGTCTTTCTGTAACAAACAGAAAACAACATCATTTGTATGTGAAGACAAATGAAATAAAAGGTGTTTGTTTACTGTGGAGCAGTGACGTTAGCGTTAGCATTAGCATTAGCAGCAGGTGTCATGTGAACACCTGTGATCAGATCACTCAGGTCGGATGTTAACAACAGTTGTAAACAGAGCGTCAACAGAACATCTAAGAAATGTGTGGATCATTTTTAAGCAGCAGTTACCACGTTTGTCCCCGCTGCTCCTCGTCCTCCTCCCAGGTGTCTCCTCCTGCTCCTGCTGGCTCCGCATGGCAAACAGGAAGTGGAAGATTCCAAATGCATTTATGGAGGGGGGACGGAAGCCAAGTAGGCTGCCCTCCTGTGGACAAATGTAGTATTACATTAAGAGCTGCTCAACTTTTCAAACTGCCCTCCTGTGTGACAATGTGGTACTACATTTGCTCAACAGTTGAAAGTGCCCTCCGGTGGACAAACGTGGTATTACATGTAGAGGAATACTTGATTGATGACCTTTTGAATCTTTTGCTTTTAAAAAGTGTTGTTTGAAAATATTGACACAAATCTAATTCCATATCCTTCACAGCGGAGGATATCCCAGAAGTCTGTGCATTTTTTTTAGGCAAAACTTTATTAACACAAGAACAGCGGAGCAATAACCATGATGTAATTCTTGATCATTTCAAAGCAAATTTATACAAGTAACTTCAGCGGATTGTTGACATGAACACACAACAAAGTTTTCTGTGAATAGTCTGATTTGTTTTGTGAAGTGTTTTTAAGAGTGTAAATAAAACATTCACATATTACAAACGCATGCTCAGGTGTATATAAAAATTTATTAAAACAGAAAACTTTAAAAATGATTACAATTAGTGTTCATATAAAGCACATGCATAAAAAATAAAGGTACAAAACAATTCTCTGTAAATAGAACAATAAACATTATTATATGGAACATACATTGTGAGTGTCATGCACGCTAAGATAAATAATTGGCTAGGTAGTGTGTGGCGTCACATGGAAGAGCCTGCGCTAACAAAAATAACAATAATAATAATACTTTTGATAAAAAGGCCACTCTGCTCATTATTTGGGGATGCTGTGAATTATATATATGTATATATATATAATTGTGAATTATATATATGTATATATATATATATATTCATATAAAACGTAAACACAGATGATATCATCATTATATCATTTAGAAGCGTGTGTATTATTATTATCATCACAGCATCTGCAGTTAGTGTGTGTGTTGATTGTACCAGAGGAAAAAGTGCATTTTTGTTGTCGTCAGTGTTGCATTGTTATCGTTTTGCTGATGCAATAAAGACTCTTCAAAACCTTCAACACCACAACATGTTGGTCAGATGTGACATTGGCAGTTATCGATCACATGACTCATTGAGGAGTGTGTCCATATAAAGCCGTCCGTGTGTGTGTGTGTCTTTGATTGTCAGCTGAAACTTTCAATGTCATGAGGTCAATTTTCCATCCAATCAAACAACTGTGATACTCAGTCAAACATCACAGTCTGGTGATGAGTCACTTCCATGTGAGGTTGTAACTTGCCCCACAGTCTGTTTTTAAAATAAATAATTTAACACTTATCTTTTGGTTTCATTGATATTTTACTGCCACATTCTGTCCATTCTGTCTTCTTCTTCTCTTCTGTCTTCTTCCTCTTAGTCACTCACAAATGTGTTTTGCAGAGATCTGACCTTTGACCTCACTGTGAGCATGTACATTAAACACGTCACAGGGTTTATGAAGCAACAGGATATACATGTGGATATATATTTATATTTGTATATATATTTGCAACACTTAAATAAATATCTTTTGTGCATGTGGTGTTATGTGAGCATGTCTGTAACTGTTGCATGCCGATTTGTTTGCTGAAAACACTATGATATATATACACATACATATATACATGTGTATATGTGTATGTGTATGTGTGGTGTCGTCATACAAACGTAATCATCCAAGGCCGAAGCCTCTGTAAACCAGGGCTCTGACCCAGGAGAACCCGGTCTCCACCACAGTCTGGGTTCCAGTCCGGTCTTTATAATCCACAGAGGGAGGAGGGGGTCAGTGTTTGTTCTTGTACCACTTTCTCAAGAGGGGGGCGTGTCTATAGCCAGGTGAGCAGGCTGTCCCTGTCCATGTGCGATCCAGACAGAACCGTCTCCATGTCCATGAGGAGATCCGAGCTGAGACCCTCGGGGATGGAGGGCATGAGCTCCTCGCCCTCAGACATGGGCAGCACGGGCATGGACTCCTGTAAGGTCATGGAGGGGTCGCCGGAGTCGCCTGCAGAGAACGACACGTCTACAGTGAGAGGAGAACGTGGACGTCCAGCACCTGAAGTCACCATCGATAAATAAAAGACTAAAAGCCCTGTCCCAAAACCTCCCCTAACTCTACATTTTTCCCCTAAGAAGTGGAAGATGGAATTACCCATGATGCTTTGCGAATTTTTTCAACAAAGATGGCGGCCACATCTACCGAGGAACATTTTCGTTGTAATATATTTTCGCAAAATAAGCATGTTACAATGTGGAATTGTGTTGGAATATGTTGGTTTGATACACACCCAAAGGACCGCTGAGCTTTGAACACTAATGTCAGAAAAAAAGTGACCATTTATGAAAGCAGCTAGTTAACTAGCTAGCGAGCGGATACTCGCCAAGCGCCCCGAGAGAGCACGCCCATCATCAACAGCCGCTAGCTAGCTCTGCTACACCAGTAGTTTTGTCAGTGTGTGGATGTGTGGACTTGTCAGATTTCAATCACATTCGTGATCCACCGGCATTTTTCCTTAATGAAAATAGTAGCACGCTCCACCGGTAGAATTGTCAACATGTGACGTAGGTTAGCATGGAGTGATGTCCCAATACCACTTCCCTCAACTAGGGAAAATCTGGCGTCGTAGCAGTTTGTAAATGTTGGTAAAGCATGAACAGTGTTCAAATGTGTCTTAAGGCTTTGCCTTAAGACACGGTGTCGTGGCACATAAACATGACGTCATGTTACTCGTCTTTTTCCGGTCAGTCGTCATGGAAACGTGTCGCGCTTCAACCTTTTTTGCACTGCACTCGTTTTTAGGAAGTAGATATTTTTAAAAGGTATCATCACAGCTAAATCGGGTGAAACAGTCAGATTTAGAGTGTCCACCGTGTTAGCGAGCGTGTCTCACCAGTGTCCATGTGATCCACAGAGCTCAACATGTGGTCCGATGAGCGCGGCAAACTGCTGACGCTCAGGCCGCTGTCGGTGCTCTCGTTACGAGAGTGAGCGCTGCGCACACACGCACACGCACACACACACACACACACACACACACACAATTACATATACATAGGTATAAAAGACAAAGACTTTTCCTAAACTTAAAGGTGCCAAAAAGTTACTAGATTCAAATTCAAAATACTGAGGTCTTTTAGGTTTCGTCTTTTGACGTAACTAGCAACCCGTGGTTGCTCGGCAGACTCGGCAGACTGCAATGACTGGTAGACAGCGGTAGGTGGCGCTACATGACGCCAAAACATGATTTCAAAACATAAAGATGATTTGCAGTCTGCAAAATATTTTTTTTAACGCAAATATTTTGTCTGTACTGTTGTTGTTGGTGAGTTCAGTTTGTCATATGAACATTATTCCTGAGTCACATATTAGGAGGATTTTATGATTTATTACATTATGCACCTTCACATCTGATTCAGATCTGATTCTGAAGTTTACATTAATGGAGACAGATAATAATAATCATAACACGTACATTTATACCATGGAGGAAATTCAGGAAGAGAATATTTAAAATAGCCGGTGTGAGTTTCTCACCCGTTGAGTGTGGGTTCATGATTGGAGGTTCTGATCCTGACGTCCAGAGTCTGTGAGTTCCTGTCGTGGTCCATCACGCTCGTCATCTGGTTCCTTCCTCCTGTCTCCTACAGACACGAGCACACGCGTATCAGAGGAAGTTCGCTCTGATATTGAAGGCTATGATTTGAGTTGACCTCTGACCTGTGGCGTGGTCTGTGGAGGGTGTCCTTGTTTACATCGGAGTCTCTCCTTCTCCTGCCTCTGCTGCATCACCAGGCCCAGCATGGCAGGGTTCATGTTCTGCACTGGAACATAAAAGACAAGAGGTTTAAAAAGCAAAAAGCCCGGTGTACAATTGCACCCAGCAAAGACCTGGAGCGGATTCATACCTGTCTCTGGACTCATGTTCTGTGGCTGCGTGCTTGGTGCCGGGTTACTGAGGGAGTGTCCGTGGAGCGGCGTGCCAGCGGCGGGATGCTGAGCTGCAGCCGACTGAAGCTGCGACAGACGAGGGTCGTGCCACGTGGTGGTTTTGTCCAGGTGACTGTGAACACACCACGACGACAAGTCTCAACACTTCTGCATCTGACAGAGGACGAGGCGTGAGACGACGCTCTGTGACTCTGACCGGCTTTACCTGTACGACCAGCTGTGCACCTTAAAACCACACACTCTCTTATTCAGCTTCAAGTCTTTATATTTGAAATGACTGGTCACATATCTACGGAGCCCTGGTAGGGTCAGCTGTGGAAACAATAAAAATCGTTTGTAAACCGTTACCACAGTTTAGTAATCCCTGCCTTCGGTTTAGTAAACTGTGACTTCTGTTTAGTAATCCGTTCCTTCAGTTTAGTGATCCTTTCCCTTAGTTTAGTAATCTGATCCCTTAGTTTAGTAATCCGTTCCCTCAGTTTAGTAATCCGTTCCTTCTGTTTAGTAATCCATTCCCTCAGTTTAGTGATCCGTTGCTTCAGTTTAGTAATCCGTTCCTTCAGTTTAGTAATCCATTCCTTCTGTTTAGTAATCCATTCCCTCAGTTTAGTAATCCGTTCCTTCTGTTTAGTAATCCATTCCCTCAGTTTAGTGATCCGTTCCCTCAGTTTAGTGATCCATTCCCTCAGTTTAGTGATCCGTTCCCTCAGTTAAGTAATCCGCTCCTTCTGTTTAGTAATCCATTCCCTCAGTTTAGTATTCCATTCCTTCTGTTTAGTAATCCGTTCCCTTAGTTTAGTAATCCGTTCCTTCAGTTTAGTAATCCGTTCCTTCAGTTTAGTGATCCATTCCTTCAGTTTAGTAATCCGTTCCTTCAATTTAGTGATCCGTTCCCTCAGTTTAGTAATCCATTCCTTCGGTTCTGGAAATCCGTGTGTGTCAAAGGAGTGACATACAAAACCGAGGGAATGGATCGCTAAACCGAGGGAACGGAGTTCCATAACCGAGGGAACGGAGTTCCATAACCGAGGGAACGGATTACTAAACCAAGGGAACGGATTACTAAACTGAGGGAACGGATCGCTAAATTTCCATAACCGAGGGAACGGATTACTAAACCAAGGGAACGGATTACTAAACTGAGGGAACAGATTTCCAAAACCGAGGGAATGGATCGCTAAACCGAGGGAAGGGATCACTAATCTGAGTAAACGGATTACTAAACCGAGGGAACGGATTTCCAAAACCGAGGGAACGGATATCCAAAACCAAGGGAACGGATCGATAAACCGAGGGAACGGATCGCTAAACCGAGGGAACGAAACGCTAAACCGAGGGAACGGATCGCTAAACCGAGGGAACGGATCGCTAAACCGAGGGAACGAAACGCTAAACCGAGGGAACGGATTTCCAAAACCGAGGGAACGGATTTCCAAAACCGAGGGAACGGATTTCCAAAACCGAGGGAACGGATTTCCAAAACCGAGGGAACGGATTTTCAAACTGAGAGAACGGATCACTAATCTGAGAAAACGGATTTCCAAAACCGAGGTTTACAAACAATTTTTTTTTTCCACACCTGACCCTATGATATGTACGGACCCTCGCAGGGCTCCGTACATATCTGTTCCATAAATAACATTTCTGCTCATTTAGTATTATATTATTACTAATATTATTACATTATATTTTAGAATTATAATCTCCATTTGAGACACGATGTCTTTCCTCAAGCTCGAGAAAATAACGTGTACACTCAGACGTTTAGAACTCCTACACCCCTGGTGTAAAAGCACATAGAAAGTCATCAGAAAACAGAACAGGTTCATGTGGGAAATCTCAGATTAAAGAGCTTTTACACTTCATTTTAATCTCCTTCTGATTTTAACTCGAATAATAATGAGAATGCTAATGAGCAGCTGCTGACGACAGGCTGAATCCTGAGAGAATCTCTTACTTGAGGAAGTATCGTTGGCCCGTCAACGTCTTGGCCATTTCCCAGCCGTGAGGGAGCGGCACGTCGTCAGGTACGACAGGCGTCGCCGCCACGTCTGCTGCCTGAGCGGAGAGGGAGGAGCTTATGGGCAGGGAGGAGTTTACGGGCAGGGAGGCGGGACTTGAGTGAGCGCGCACGTGATGAGGCGTCAGGGAACCGCACACGCCGCCGTCTGAACTGGCCTGACCACAGAGAGACACATGTGTTAGCAAGAGACAAGGGGACAAACCACAGACAAGAGGACAAACCACAGAGAGACACATGTAAGAGACAAGAGGACAAACCAGAGACAGAAGGACAAACCACAGACAAGAGGACAACCCACAGACAAGAGGACAACCCACAGACAAGAGGACAACCCACAGACAAGAGGACAAACCAGAGACAAGAGGACAAACCACAGACAAGAGGAAAAACCACAGACAAGAGGATAAACCACAGACAAGAGGACAAACCACAGACATGAGGACAAACCACAGACAAGAGGATAAACCACAGACAAGAGGACAAACCAGAGACAAGAGGACAAAGCACAGACAAGAGGACAAACCACAGACAAGAGGACAAACCACAGACAAGAGGACAAACCACAGACAAGAGGACAAACCAGAGACAAGAGGACAAACCACAGACATGAGGATAAACCACAGACAAGAGGACAAACCAGAGACAAGAGGATAAAGCACAGACAAGAGGATAAAGCACAGACAAGAGGACAAACCACAGACAAGAGGAAAAACCACAGACAAGAGGACAAACCACAGACAAGAGGACAAACCACAGACAAGAGGACAAACCAGAGACAAGAGGATAAACCACAGACAAGAGGACAAACCACAGACAAGAGGACAAACCAGAGACAAGAGGATAAACCAGAGACAAGAGGACAAACCACAGACAAGAGGAAAAACCACAGACAA
Source organism: Microchirus variegatus (assembly GCF_963457635.1). Classification (NCBI taxonomy): domain Eukaryota; kingdom Metazoa; phylum Chordata; class Actinopteri; order Pleuronectiformes; family Soleidae; genus Microchirus; species Microchirus variegatus. The sequence continues at coordinate 5,058,870 of NC_139803.1, read as the reverse complement.
GAGGACAAACCAGAGACAGAAGGACAAACCAGAGACAAGAGGACAAACCAGAGACAGAAAGACAAACCAGAGACAAGAGGATAAACCACAGACAAGAGGACAAACCACAGACAAGAGGACAAACCAGAGACAGAAAGACAAACCAGAGACAAGAGGACAAACCACAGACATGAGGATAAACCACAGACAAGAGGACAAACCAGAGACAAGAGGATAAAGCACAGACAAGAGGATAAAGCACAGACAAGAGGACAAAGCAGAGATAAGAGGACAAACCACAGACAAGAGGACAAACCACAGACAAGAGGACAAACCACAGACAAGAGGACAAACCAGAGACAAGAGGATAAACCACAGACAAGAGGACAAACCACAGACAAGAGGACAAACCACAGACAAGAGGACAAACCAGAGACAAGAGGATAAACCAGAGACAAGAGGACAAACCACAGACAAGAGGAAAAACCACAGACAAGAGGACAAACCAGAGACAGAAGGACAAACCAGAGACAAGAGGACAAACCAGAGACAGAAAGACAAACCAGAGACAAGAGGATAAACCACAGACAAGAGGACAAACCACAGACAAGAGGACAAACCAGAGACAGAAAGACAAACCAGAGACAAGAGGATAAACCACAGCTGAGGACAAACCACAGACAAGAGGACAAATCCTTTATATAATATATATGTACATTATAAACTTTAACTCTACTACATTTCATCTCGCTCTCTTTGTGGCTCGTTACTACCTAATAAACTCAGACGAAGAAGAGTTGTTATTATGGTCTGTATTTATACAGAGCTTTTCTTCTAGTCTTGATCAAGCTGCTTTACACGTTATACTTTTATAGTACAAATACTTTATACTTTTATAGTATAAACACTTTATACTTTTCAACCATTCACACATCTCTCACTGCAACATGGGTTTAACTCTTTAAGGATGACTGTAAGGTACTTTAACTCTTTAAGTATGACTGTAAAGTACTTTAACTCTTTAAGTATGACTGTAAAGTACTTTAACTCTTTAAGTATGACTGTAAAGTACTTTGAATGTAAAGTACTTTCACTTTTTAAGTATGACTGTAAAGTACTTTTACTCTTTAAGTATGACTGTAAAGTACTTCAACTTTCTCAGTATGACTGTAACGTACTTTTACTCTTTAAGTATGACTGTAAAGTACTTTAACTCTTTAAGTATGACTGTAAAGTACTTTAACTCTTTCAGTATGACTGTAAAGTACTTTAACTCTTTAAGTATGACTGTAAAGTACTTTGACTGTAAAGTACTTTAACTTTTTAAGTATGACTGTAAAGTACTTTTACTCTTTAAGTATGACTGTAAAGTACTTTGACTGTAAAGTACTTTTACTCTTTAAGTATGACTGTAAAGTACTTTAACTCTTTAAGGATGACTGTAAAGTACTTTCACTCTTTAAGTATGACTGTAAAGTACTTTTACTATTTAAGTATGACTATGAAGTACTTTTAATCTTCAAGTATGACTGTAAAGTACTTTGACTGTAAAGTACTTTCACTTTTTAAGTATGACTGTAAAGTATTTTTACTCTTTAAGTATGACTGTAAAGTACTTTAACTCTTTAAGTATGACTGTAAAGTACGTTTACTCTTTAAGAATGACTGTAAAGTACTTTCACTTTTTAATTATGACTGTAAAGTACTTTTACTCTTTAAGTATGACTGTAAAGTACTTTGACTGTAAAGTACTTTTACACTTTAAGTATGACTGTAAAGTACTTTTACACTTTAAGTATGACTGTAAAGTACTTTAACTCTAAGTATGACTGTAAAGTACTTTTACTCTTTAAGGATGACTGTAAAGTACTTTTACTCTTCAAGTATGACTGTAAAGTACTTTAACTCTTTAAGGATGACTGTAAAGTACTTTAACTCTTTAAGGATGACTATAAAGTACTGTTGTGTTGTTGCTGTAGCTACAGTTGTGACCTGAGGGTGAATGAGGGTGAACACATGAATAGGATAAGTGACAGTGGTGCAGTCTAACAGTGACAGTTGTGAATAGATATCGATCATTGATCATTGATCAGTAATCACGTGATCAGCGGTCAGTACTTGTCTGGAGTGCCCTCGGGTGTCGGGCTGTCTGAAGAAGGAGTCCGGGAGCTTCCTCATCCTCATGGGCAGCGAGGCCGGCTGACGGCTCCCTTTGCTGGGGTTCATCACGGCGTTGAACAGGGCCTCGAGCTCCGTCTGCGAGTCCCCGCGCACGTGCACGATCTGCTGCCCGGCCGGGGGCGCGCTCCGGTGCGCGTCCATGATGGTCGTCCAAAGTTTTGGAGCAGAATCTGCGTCAGAAACGTACAAACACGCGCACACACACACACGGAAAACAACACACACGCGCGTTACACACAGTTATATTGTTTTGTTTACAGAGTTTGTCTGAAACCAAGCCTTCCTCCTCCTCCTCCTCCTCCACCCCCACCCCAGTTTAACTGTCCGCTCTCGTGCGTCTATTTCAGGCGCTAACAGCTCGGAAATCGCTCAGCTGTGAGCGGAAAAACACTGTGCGCACAAACGGGTCGAAGGAGCGCAGATTTAGCGCAAAGATCACACAAGTTCAAATGAATCTGAGCAGCGTGTAACAGAGTAACCTCCCACATACCTTCAAGCAGCCACACCGTCTCTCTCTCTCTCTGAGTGTGTCTCTCTCTCTCTCCGTCTGTATTCCTGCAAAGAAAAAAAAAAAAACTGCAGCCGGAGAATAAACACGCGCAGAAAAAGCACAAAAACTCGTATTTCCGACGCAAACTTTGCCCTGAACGCGTCGTCAATGATAAAACTGTGCGCGTGAGTTTATAAAAGTCTTTGGACAAACGAGACTTCGCTCCAGCGCGAGCTCCAAACTTTTTTTTTTTTTTTTTTTTTCACTGTCGAGTCCAGATTCATGTGATAGTGCTGAGGGGCGGGGCTGAGGGGCGGGGCCGAGGGGCGGGGCTGCAGGCTTCAAAGCTGCCGCAGCTGCAGCGGAGACACATTTGTGTCCAAGGACACGCGCGTGCACGCGCACACAAACTTGTCTTTATATGTTAGTGAGGACACGTGTTTGAAGGCCTGACCTTAACCTTAACATCACACCTTGACCTTTGAGCTTTGACCCAGTTCTGTTACTGTACTTAAGAACAACATTCACGTATCTGTACTTTGTTATTTATATTTCTGCTAACTTTTACTTTTACCCCAGTACTGTTACTAAATAAACTGCTTTTACACAATGAGGTTCTGCCTCATTAGGACCAGGTTTTGGTCTCTGTGACCACTTCCTGTGGACGGTGTTCAGTTTACATCACAGTTGAGATCTGTGCGAGTGCACTACAGTTAAATACGTTTAGAATAAGAATCATTTGATCATTAACTTTCTTATAAAAAGCCTCTTGGATGAACTTCCTGGAGTTTGTTTGTGTATACATGTCATCCACAAACACAGAGACACACTTTAATGACAACAAATCAAAGCACAATTATGGTCTGTGTTCAGTGTGAACTGTACCTTTAAAAAACACACTGTCATGTTTTTCATGTAATGTTCACCAGAGGACTGTAGATGGCGCTATTTCACCACCATAACCCCACACTGTCAGAATGACGTCATGATGTCTGCAGGATTTCACGTCCACATAAACTCACTTTCTTTAGGTTCATCTCTGTGTCTTTTGTTGTTGTTGTTAGGGTTAGGTGCCTTGCTCAGGGGTAATCCAGCTGTTTTTTTGTTTTTTTTGTCGATCTGGTGGGGACTTGATCTGGCAACCCTCCTGTTATAATAAGACATTTTTAAAAAGTGTCACAGTGTTTAGTTTGAGGATAAAGAAACAACTTTACAGTCATGAAACAACACACACACACACATGCTGCTTTACTAGAGCATGTAACCTGGCACAGATGTGTGTGTGTGTGTGGGGGGGGGGGGGGGCCTTCACACATTCCTGTAAACTCACACAGGTTCACAACAACAGACGCTCTCTTTTCTTTGGCTCGGGCTGCACAAGTTTTCCAGGGAAGAGTCCACAGGCCGGAGCGGCAGGAATGTTGCTGCTGCTGACTCTGATGCTGCTGCTGCTTATTAGATGTGCATGAGTCAGTGGTCAAAGGAGAGAAAGAGCAGGAGAAGCAGAAAGAGAAAGTTTCCCTGCACCTCACATCTGTTTCTGCTGCTGCTGCTGCTGCTGCTGACAGGAAATAACCTGTAAAACAACAACACACACACACACACACAGATCTGGAATCAGCTGCTCGTCAAACTTTTACCAGCAGCACATTCTCTCACATTCTCATGCCGTCACGGCGATTTACAAGGGGGAAAAAAAGAGTGGAAAAGTGGGTGTGAGAGGGAGATGAGAGGAGGAGGAGAAGGATGGACGTGTGAGGAGAAAAGTGCAGACTCTGAGGAAACGGAGGCATAAATGGAAGGAAGGAGGAGTGAGTCCAGAGATTATAATCCTAACACCACTGACGAGATGAGGACGACGACGACAAGCGTCCTCCTGCTGATGCTGCTGCTGCTGCCACAGCTGCTCTGCTCCACAGTATGTACACACACACACACACACACACACACACACGCGTTCTTGTACTTGCTGCACTGGGTTGCTGTCAAAGTGAGGAGTACAAATATCTACTTCATGAATGACATCTATATAGAACTACTGGTTGCAGTACCATAAAATGTCTGCAGGTGGAGCCCCAGAGCAAAAAGGGCTGGAAAACTTTTTAGGTTTTTATTTTTTAAATTTTTGGTCCAAAATTTTACAAAAACATCATACTTATACAATGTCGACCAAAATCAAAAATGTGAATTTTTATTTTGACAAATTGAGTATAGCATGTTATAGCAACCTAAGGAAGTGATTTCAATGAAAACAAAGTGAGGACCGGCCAAAATGTATAGTTGTATACTTGTATAACACACACACACACACACACACACACACACACACACACACACACACACACACACACACACACACACACACACACACACAGTTAATCTGTATTTTCTATTATATCAACAAGAAAAAGTCTATGCGTCATGTGTCATAGAACATTTAAGATAAAATAAATAAAAACATCAGTGTTCTGCAGTAAAAGTACACGAAATGTATTTAAAAAAAATATATAATTGCTCAAAATACTAATAGTGGTGTTGCTAAAATGCTGATTTGAGGAAATACATTAAGATGTTGCTGTTTTTGTTGGAAAAGAAATGAACAAACTGAACATTTTGGACATTTTAAAGGAGCGTAAGAAAACCTCAAAGTGTACTGTAAATGTTCTGATGACTTCACTGTGGATATATTTATGAAAATCACAAATATACATGTAAATAAATTCAGATTCTAGTCTTGATTATTCTTGAATTCTAAAAATCTCCTGTGTGAAAATCACAGAGAGACAATCTTCATCAAATAAAGTTTAAAAAAAGTCTCACATCCTATCTTTCTTTAATTTAAACAGAACATGTTTATATTTACATATTTATATTTACCTCCTCTGTGGTCTTGTTGTTGTCAGGACACAGGCAGCAGCTCTCGTCATCAACACCACGATTTGTCTGACGCTCCCGTCAAAGGTCACGCACCTGCTGCCGCAGAGGTCAGAGGTCACGGTCGGGACACATGCTCCATACCATGTGACATCACTGTCAAGCTGCTACGAGACGAGAAACATTCAGTCTGTGGTAATTCAGCTTCTTCATCATGCTGTCATCGTCATCATCTGTTCATCCGTTCACCCTGTGTGTGTGTGTGTGTGTGTGTGTGTGTGTGTGTGTGTGTGTGTGTGTGTGTGTGTGTGTGTGTGTGTGTGTGTGTGTGTGTGTGTGTGTGTGTGTGTGTGTGTGTGTGTGTGTGTGTGTGTGTGTCAGGTCAGCTGCAGCAGTCTCTGCTCACGTTTGGACGCAGCACCAGGAAGCTGATGAGGGACGTGATGGAGGAGCAGCAGAGAGCTCTGGACGTCCTCAGCACTCAGGTCAGATCCCTACGTCCGTCCGTCCGTCCGTCTCACTGTCTCTGGCCTCCTGATTGGCTGTTTGGCTCACAGTGGTGTCACATGACACGTGTCACATGTCACAGGTCGCAGAGCTGATGAGCAAAGTGCAGACGCTCAGCTCTGAAATTCAGAGGAGCAACACGGAGATGTTCTCTGTCAAACCTGTGCAGTCCCACGGTAACACACACACACACACACACACACACACACACACACACACACACACACACACACACACACACACACACACACACACACACACACACACACACACACACACACACACACACACACACACACATTTTTATGAAAGGTTTTGATGACATCATCACATTTGTTTGTTGAGCAGGACGAGACTGCAGTGACATAAAGGACACGCTGATGTCCGTCGTCCCAAAGATCCCCAGTGGTATTTACATCGTCCACCCAGAGGACACAGACTCTTCATTTGAGGTGAGGGATTTGTTTGTTTGAGTCAGAGTTAGAGTTAGAATCAGAGTTAGAGTTAGAGTTAGAGTTAGAGTCAGAGTCAGAGTTAGAGTTAGAGTTAGAGTTAGAGTTAGAGTAAGAGTTAGAGTCAGAGTTAGAGTCAGAGTTAGAGTTAGAGTTAGAGTCAGAGTTAGAGTTAGAGTCAAAGTTAGAGTTAAGTTAGTGTCAGAGTCAGAGTCAGAGTTAGAGTCAGAGTTAGAGTTAGAGTTAGAGTCAGAGTTAGAGTTAGAGTTAGAGTCAAAGTTAGAGTTAAGTTAGTGTCAGAGTCAGAGTCAGAGTCAGAGTTAGAGTTAGAGTTAAGTTAGAGTCAGAGTCAGAGTCAGAGTCAGAGTTAGAGTCAGAGTTAGAGTCAGAGTCAGAGTCAGAGTTAGAGTCAGAGTTAGAGTCAGAGTTAGAGTCAGAGTTAGAGTTAGAGTCAGAGTCAGAGTTAGAGTTAGAGTTAGAGTCAGAGTCAGAGTCAGAGTCAGAGTCAGAGTCAGAGTCAGAGTCAGAGTTAGAGTTAGAGTCAGAGTCAGTCAGAGTCAGAGTTAGAGTCAGAGTTAGAGTCAGAGTCAGAGTTAGAGTTAGAGTTAGAGTTAGAGTTAGAGTCAGAGTTAGAGTCAGAGTCAGAGTCAGAGTTAGAGTTAGAGTCAGAGTCAGAGTCAGAGTTTGTTAGAGTTAGAGTCAGAGTCAAACACAGAAGTGTCTCCTCAGGTCTTCTGTGAGATGGACTACATGGGCGGAGGATGGACGGTGGTGCAGAGGAGAACTGATGGACTCACTGACTTCAAACGACCGTGGACTGATTATGTCGATGGATTTGGAAATCTCGCAGGTTTGACGTGTTTTTTTACTCGTGAAAGTCTTCAGTCTGAAGATGTTCTGATGTTCTGATGAATGTGTGTGCAGGAGAACACTGGTTGGGTCTGAAGAAGATGTTCTACATCGTGAACCAGAAAGACACGCGCTTCCAGCTCCACGTCGCACTGACCTCTGACACCGACGTCACATCTTACGCGTCATATGATGATTTCCACCTGGACAACGAGACTCAGTTCTTCTGCGTTCACCTGGGCAGATATGCAGGAAGTGCAGGTCAGTGAAGGACCAGAAGCTTTGTTGTGTTAGTTTGAGCTCCAGGATTTCCTTTGTGAACGTCTGTGAACCTCTGTGCAGGTGACGCGTTCCGAGGCTACGATCAGGATCAGAACCAGGACACGGCTCCGTTCAGCGCCTCAGACGTGGACAACGACGGCTGCAACCCGTCCTGCTCGTTCGGGAGCCGCACGGTGGAGAGCTGCAGTACCCAGCACAACCACACGGGCTGGTGGTTCAACCAGTGTGGGCTGGCTAACCTCAACGGCTCTCCAGAGGACGCAGAGCAGAGGACGGGGCAGAGGACACACATCCTGTGGGACACGTGGAGACAGAACGGTGTCCCTCACACCATCAAGTCTGTCACCATGAAGATCAGGAGGATTACGACCAACAACTGAGGACAGAGAGAGGACAGAGAGAGGACAGACAGAGGACAGACAGAGGACAGAGAGAAGACAGAGAGAGGACAGAGACAACAGAGAGAGGACAGAGAGAGGACCGAGAGGACAGAGACAACAGAGAGTGGACAGAGAGAGGACAGAGAGGACAGAGAGAGGACACAGAGAGGACGGAGAGAGAGGACAGAGACAACAGAGAGAGGACAGAGAGAGGACAAAGAGAGAGGACAGAGACAACAGAGAGAGGACAGAGACAACAGAGAGAAAGGACAGAGAGAGGACAGAGACAACAGAGAGAGGACACAAAGAGGATAGAGAGGACACAGAGAGGACGGAGAGACACAAAGAGGACAGAGAGAGGACAGAGAGGACACAGAGAGGACACACAGAGGACAGAGAGAGGACACAGAGAGGACGGAGAGACACAAAGAGGACAGAGAGAGGACAGAGAGAGGACACAGAGAGGACGGAGAGCGTACAGAGAGGACACAGAGAGCACAGAGGACACAGAGAGGACAGAGAGGACACAGAGAGGACACAAAGAGGACACAAAGAGGACACAAAGAGGGCAGAGAGGACACAAAGAGGACAGAGGACAAAGATTACACTAAGAGGACAGAGAGGACACAAAGAGTACAGAGAGGACACAAAGAAGACACAGAGGAAACAAAGAGGACACAAAGTGGACAGAGAGGACACAAAGAGGACAGAGTCAGTACTGAAGCTGCAGCACAAAGTTTTAATAAAACAAAAACAGTAATTTTGCTTGTGTCTAACTGTCTTTGTTTGTTTGTCACAATAATCTCAGATTAACGTCTCATGTCACAGACCATAACTCCTCTAACAAAGACAAAAATCTCCTCATTCCAGTCTGGACTGAGAGCATCGCAGTGAAAAAGCAGAAACTGTGGAGACGTCAGAGCAGAGTTCACTCACTGTCTTCTGCATCATCATCATCATCATCCTCATCCTTTACAGTTGAACCACTGACCATGAAAGTGTTAATATCACAACAATCAGCCAGAGACACGTTTGACCTCTGACCTCTGACCTCAGCCTAGGACTTCACCTTAAAAAGGAGTCATTTACCTCATGAGGACTTGATTTTTGTCCTCATAACGAAGACAAGTCCTCATGATGTGAGTGTGTGAACTGACTCAGGTCCTCACAACATGAGGAATACCAGGCGCACACACACACACACACACACACACACACACACACACACACACACACACACACAGAGTTACTGCCCGTCAGTATGTGTGTGTGTGTATGTTTGAGTTGACAGTGTTTACGTCTCAGCTCTGTTCTGTTCTGTTGAAGAACAAAGTCTTAACAGAGACATTTATCACAGATTAAACCGTGTGTGTGTGTGTGTGAGTGTGAGAGAGATTACACTGTGTCCACCTCAGATTATGACTCTTCTGTTACACCTGCAGATGACCAGAGAATCTGCTTCTGAGCTCAGGTCCTTAAAAGGCAACGTTCACGACAAGACTTTATCAGATCCTCTTTGACTGTGGAGACCATCTGTCCATACGTGTGTGTGTGTGTGTGTGTGTGTGCAGGACGTTGTTTTCCCACAGTGGACAAAAAGTAAGAACACACACAGGAAGTGAAGTCTACTGGGAATTTAGACCCAGAGGAATCTCATCTGCTGTTCATCAGCCGTCATTCACTCCTGTACACACACACACACACACACACACACACACACACACACACACACACACACACAGTCTAAACAGTGTGTTTTAAAATAACAGTGTGTTTCCAGCCTGACTGTAGCGTCGGTGCAGAATCATCACATCTGCACTGATTTACAGATTTCACTTTCATCTAAATCAAAGAGTTGTGGGACCATCAGGACACATTCTTTCTCAGGAGGGGGAGGGGGTGAGGACTGACACACACACACACAGAGTCTTGACTCCTGGTTCATATGAAGAGGACCGGTCCATTGTAGACCAGGTCCAGGATGAACCACAGACCACATCATGTGACTCACACCAACGGCCCCAGAGCCAGGAGTGGAGATAACCTGCTGATGTTTGACGACTTTGGAGACAACAACTGTTGTCCTGGACGATGTCTCAGGTCAGGCTCTGCTTTGTTAATCTGACCAGATTTAAATCTATGACAAGCTTATTGAATGTTTAACTCATCATCATATTTACTCCACATTTAAACGTGATGTTGTGTTGAATGATTGTGCCACTTGAAGCATCACCTACAGAGTATGAAGCCTTTAAAGCTGTGTGTTGTAATGTAACAGAGTACAAATACTTAGTTACTACAAATACTTAGTTAACCCATACAGAGTACCTTTACTCTGTATGACTTTAAAGTACTTTTATTATCACTAAGTATGACTGTAAAGAATTTTTACTCTGTAAGTATGGTTTTAAAGTACTTTTATTATCACTAAGTATGACTTCAAAGTACTTTTATTATCACGAAATATGACTGTAAAGGGCTTTTACTCTGTAAGTACTTTTGCTATCACTAAATATGACTTTAAAGAACTTTTATTATCACTAAGTGTGACTTTAAAGTACTTTTATTATCACTAGGTATGACTGTAAAGTACTTTTACTCTGCAAGTATGATTTTAAAATACTTTTATTATCACTAAGTATGACTGTAAAGGACTTTTATTATCACTAAATATGACTGTAAAGTGCTTTTACCCTGTAAGTATGATTTTAAAGTACTTTTATTATCACTAAGTGTGACTTTAAAGTACGTTTACCCTGTAAGTATGATTTTAAAGTTCTTTTATTATCACTAAGTGTGACTTTAAAGTACTTTTACCCTGTAAGTATGATTTTAAAGTACTTTTATTATCACTAAGTGTGACTTTAAAGTACCTTTATTATCACTAAGTGTGACTTTAAAGTACTTTTACTCTGCAAGTATGACTTTAAAGTACTTTTATTATCTAAGTGTGACTTTAAAGTACTTTTACTCTGTAAGTATGATTATAAGTATTTTTACTACCACTAAATATGCCTTTACTGTACTGTTATCCACAGCCTGTGGCCTGTGTTAGTTTCTCAGAGAGCAGGTCACATCACATTCAGAGGATAAACCTTCATTTGTGTCGTCTTCATCAGTCACAGCAGCTCAGAGTGTCAGCTCCTGGCTCACATCAGTGACAATGTGTGTCTCTGGTGTGTCTCTGACATGTCTCTTGTGTGTCTCTGGTGTGTTTCTAACATGTCTCTTGTGTGTCTCTTGTGTGTCTCTTGTGTGTCTCTGACATGTCTCTTGTGTGTCTCTTGTGTATCTCTGACATGTCTCTTGTGTGTCTCTGGTGTGTTTCTAACATGTCTCTTGTGTGTCTCTGACATGTCTCTTGTGTGTCTCTGGTGTGTTTCTAACATGTCTCTTGTGTAACTCTTGTGTGTCTCTGACATGTCTCTTGTGTGTCTCTGGTGTGTTTCTAACATGTCTCTTGTGTTGTCTCTTGTGTGTTTTCTTACATGTCTCTTGTGTGTCTGGTGTTGTCTCTGACATGTCTTTTGTGTGTCTCTTGTGTTGTCTCTTGTGTGTCTCTGACATGTCTCTTGTGTGTCTCTTGTGTGTCTCTGACATGTCTCTTGTGTGTCTCTGACATGTCTCTGGTGTGTTTCTAACATGTCTCTTGTGTGTCTGGTGTTGTCTCTGACATGTCTCTTGTGTGTTTTCTAACATGTCTCTTGTGTGTTTTCTAACATGTCTCTTGTGTGTTTTCTAACATGTCTCTTGTGTGTTTTCTAACATGTCTCTTGTGTGTTTTCTAACATGTCTCTTGTGTGTCTCTGACATGTCTCTTGTGTGTCTCTGACATGTCTTTTGTGTTGTCTCTTGTGTGTCTCTGGTGTGTTTCTAACATGTCTCTTGTGTGTCTCTTATGTGTCTCTGGTGTGTTTCTAACATGTCCCTTATGTGTCTCTTGTGTGTCTCTGGTGTGTTTCTAACATGTCTCTTGTGTTGTCTCTTGTGTGTCTCTGACATGTCTCTTGTGTGTCTCTGACATGTCCCTTGTGTGTCTCTGACATGTCTCTTGTGTGTTTCTAACATCTCTTGTGTGTTTCTAACATGTCACTTGTGTGTCTCTGACATGTCTCTTGTGTGTTTCTAACATGTCTCTTGTGTGTCTCTGACATGTCTCTTGTGTGTCGTGTGTCTCTTGTGTGTCTCTGACATGTCTCTTGTGTGTCTCTGACATGTCTCTTGTGTGTCTCTGACATGTCTTGTGTGTCAGTCACAGCAGCTCAGAGCGTCAGCTCCTGGCTCGCATCAGTGCGGTCAAGCGTCGCCAGGCTCTCCGTGGCCCCGCCTACATGTTTTCCACGCCCCCCGTCAGCCTGACAGAGGTGGAGCAGCGTTTCCTGGAGGCGGCCGAGTACGGAAACATCCCAGAGGTGAGACGCATGCTACTGCACGTGTCCAACCTCAACGTCAACGCCGTGGACTACATGGGCCAGAATGCACTGCAGCTGGCCGTGGCCAATGAGCATCTGGAGGTGACTGAGCTGCTGCTGGGGAGGGCGGACCTGGCCAGGGTGGGCGACGCCCTCCTCTTAGCCATCAGTAAGATGTTTGCATCATCACTGTCAAACATATACGGCCCCTGGACCAGAAGTGGGCCACCAGACGGTCCAATCAGGGCCGCAGGATGAATTTCAATGTGTGTGTGTGTGTGTGCGTGTGTGTGTGCGTGTGTGCGCTGCAGGTAAAGGTTACGTCCGGATCACAGAGGCTCTGCTGGGTCACCCTGCCTTCAGAGACGCTCATCGTCTCACAGCCAGTCCTGCTCAGGTGGACATACTGGACGACTTCTTCGCTTACGATGAGGACGGAACCAGGTGAGACTAATCACCAAGTATCACTTTAAAGTACTTTTACAATCACTAAGAATCACTTTAAAGTACTTTTACTATCATTAAGTATCACTTTAAAGTACTTTAGCTCTTTAAGAATAACTTTAAAGTGCTTTTACTATCACTAAGTACCACTTTAAATTACATTCACTGTTCAAGTATCACTTTAAAGTGCTTTTACTATCACTAAGTATCACTTTAAAGTACTTTTACTGTCACTAAGTATCACTTTAAAGTACATTTACTGTTTAAGTATCACTTTAAAGTACTTTTACTATCACTAAGTATCACTTTAAAGTGCTTTTACTATCACTAAGTATCACTTTAAAGTACTTTTACGATCACTAATTATCACTTTAAAGTACTTTAACTCTTTAAGAATCACTTTAAAGTTATTTTACTATCACTAAGTATCACTTTAAAGTACTTTTACTATCACTAAGTATCACTTTAAAGTACTTTAACTCTTTAAGAATCACTTTAAAGTACTTTTACTGTCACTAAGTATCACTTTAAAGTACTTTAACTCTTTAAGAATCACTTAACCGTACTTTTACTATCACTAAGAATCACTTTACCGTACTTTTACTATCACTATCACTTTAAAGTACCTTGACTTTTTATGTATCACTTTAAAGTACATTTAGTATCAAGTATCACTTTAAAGTACCTTTACTTCTTTAATTTTGACTTAAAAGTACTTTTGCAAATCTGACTTTAAAGCACCTTTACTCTGTAAGTATGGTTTTAAAGTACTTTTACTATGACAAAGTATGACTGTTAAGTACGGTGATCCACAGCCTGTGGCCTGTGTTAGTTTGTCAGAGGTCAGGTTAGAGGTCAGAGGTCAGGTCAGAGGTCAGGTCAGAGGTCAGAGAGGGCACATGTCAGAGACATTTAAAAGACATGAAATTAAATCAAATAAATTAGGATTATTGTTATTATTATAATAACCCTGACCCAGTGAGCGGACTGAAGACATTTTCCTCTCCACAGATTCTCTCATGACGTGACTCCAGTGATCCTGGCAGCTCACTGTCAGGAGTACGAGATCCTTCACACTCTGCTGAGTAAAGGCGCTCGCATCGATCCTCCTCACGACTACTTCTGCAGCTGTGACTCCTGTAACTACCAGCAGCAGTTTGACTCCTTCAGCCACTCGCGCTCCAGGATCAACGCCTACAGAGGCCTGGCCAGTCCTGCGTACCTGTCCCTCTTCAACGAGGACCCTGTCCTGGCCGCACTGGAGCTCAGCAGTGAACTGGCCATGCTGGCCGACATCGAGAAAGAGTTCAAGGTACGAATAAACGTCTGAGGACATCCCGTCATCACAGACACAGAGCATTCATCATGTCCCCGACAACCAGTAAACAAGCTTTTATGAGCCTTCAGAGAGGAAGCAGAGAGACGCGAGGGTCACAATCCTCCACACGTTTCACTGTGAGAGCTGCACTTAAACACACAATAAATGTCACTCTGTCCCTGAGAGGACGGAAGGACGTCCACAAACATGTCCCACAGCTGGACTCAGATCTTCATCACTGTCATTGCTCTTTTAAACAAAGGAAACTGCTTTATGAGTCACATGATCATTATTTCATAGAGGCAGGAAATCAAACGTGTCCCTGGTGTGTGTCCCTCATGTGTCCCCCTGGTGTGTGTCCTTGCAGAACGACTACTGTCTCCTGTCCAGTCAGTGTAAGGACTACGTGGTGGGTCTTCTGGATCTGTGTCGCAGCACAGAGGAGGTGGAGGCCATTCTGAGCGGAGAACCTGACTCTGAGGACCGCTATGAACTGCCCAGCAGGGCGGCGCTCACGCGACTCAAACTGGCCATCAAATACGAGCTGAAAAAGGTCAGTGAATGTCAATGTGTGTGTGTGTGCGTGCGTGCGTGCGTGCGTGTGACTCACCAGACAGAAACCAGAGACGTTGAGGCAGAGACGTGGTCAGGGACAAAAGGCTGAGGTGATGTCCAGGGTTCAGGCAGAGACAGGGACAGACAGAGACAGGAAGTGCAGTTTTACTGTTTACACATTACACATACTTACTGACTTTGTTTCTGTGTTTTATTGTTGTTGTTTTTTTAATACTGCTTTTAGTTTAATTTTTCATATGTAGTCATGAACTTTAAATTTGCTATAGAAATATATTTGGATATAGCTCATAAAGTTTTGTCAGAAAATGACAAATGTGTCTAAATGTCTCTAAATATGTCTAAATGTGTCTAAACGTCTCTAAATGTGTCAAAACATGTCCAAATGTCTCTAAATTTGTCTAAACATGTCCAAATGTCCCTAAATGTCTAAACATGTCTCTAAATGTGTCTAAACATGTCCAAATGTCTCTAAATGTGTCTAAATGTGTCCAAATGTCTCTAAATGTCTAAACATGTCTCTAAATGTGTCTAAACATGTCCAAATGTCTCTAAACGTGTCCAAATGTCTCTAAATGTCTAAACATGTCTCTAAATGTTCCAAACATGTCCAAATGTCTCTAAATTTGTCTAAACGTGTCCAAATGTCTCTAAATGTCTAAACATGTCTCTAAATGTTCCAAACATGTCCAAATGTCTCTAAATATGTCTGAACGTGTCTCTAAACATGTCCAAATGTCTCTAAATGTGTCTAAACGTGTCTAAATGTCTCCAAATGTATCGAAATGTCTCATCTTAATGTATCGAAACATCTCTAAATGTGTCTGAACATGTCTCTAAACGTGTATAATCGTCTAAATGTGTCTAATCGTCTCTTAATGTCTCTAAACGTGTCTAATTGTCTCTAAATATGTCTAAACATGTCTCTAAATGTGTCTAAACATGTCCAAATGTCTCTAAATGTCTAAACATGTCTCTAAATATGTCTGAATGTGTCTCTAAACATGTCCAAATGGATCTTAATGTGTCTGAACGTGTCTAAATGTCTCTAATCATCTCTAAACGTGTCTAAATGTCTCTGAATGTCTCTAAACGTGTATAATCGTCTAAATGTGTCTAAATGTCTCTAATCGTCTCTTAATGTCTCTAAACGTGTCTAAATGTCTCTAAACATGTCTAATTGTCTCTAAATATGTCTAAACATGTCTCTAAATGTGTCTAAACATGTCCAAATGTCTCTAAATGTCTAAACATGTCTCTAAATGGGTCCAAATGTCTCTAAATGTCCAAATGTCTCTAAATATGTCTGAACGTGTCTCTAAATGTCTCTGATCATCTCTAAACGTGTCTAAATGTCTCTAAACGTGTCTAAATGTCTAAACATCTCTAACTGTCTCTAAATGTGTCTGAACGTGTCTCTAAACGTGTCTAATCGTCTAAATGTGTCCAGATGGCTCTAATCGTCTCTTAATGTCTCTAAATGTCTCTAAACATGTCTCTAAACGTGTCTAAATGTCTCTAAACATCCTCAGTTTGTGGCTCATCCTAACTGCCAGCAGCAGCTGCTCAGTATCTGGTACGAGAATCTTCCCGGCCTCAGACAACAGACCACAGCCGTCAAACTGCTGGTGGTCCTGGCTGTAGCTGTAGGACTTCCTGGTCTGGCCATAGCTTACTGGATCGCTCCGTGTGGCAGAGTAAGATCGCTCACAGTCAAAGTCTGATGGTTTTAAATGGCTTCCCGTTTCCCTGCAGCTGTTTCCTCTTCCTGTCACTCAGGTGGGGAAGGTGATGCGCAGCCCCTTCATGAAGTTTGTGGCTCACGCCTCGTCCTTCACCATCTTCCTGGGTCTCCTCATCCTCAACGCTGCCGACCGCTTCGCCGGAACCACGCTGTTGGCAAACATGACTCACCATCAACAGCCGGGCTCCAGGTACAAGAGTGAGCCACTGCTGCTGCACCGCTCCACGACCACACCCTTCACCTGGATGGAGATCCTCATCATCTCATGGGTCATTGGTGAGGAACTGAGGATGATGATGATGAAGATATTGATTTGTGATGATGGTGATGATGATGGTGCTGCTGCAGGTATGATCTGGGCTGAGGTGAAGGAGATCTGGAGTCAGGGACCTGGAGAGTACCTGGTGGAGCCGTGGAACTTCTTGGACTTTGGGATGTTGGCGATCTTCCTGGCCTCCTTCTGCTGCCGCTTCTCGGCCCTGAGACACGCCGTGTTGGCGCAGACTTACGTCCACTCACACTACACCACACTGGTCAACGTGACGCTGCCGTCTGACATTCACTACTTCACACTGGGTGAGCATCGTCCCGACACACGTTTATGTCTCAAGAAGCAGCTGAAACCAACCGACTGACCTGTGTCTGTAGCACGGATCTACTGGCTGCCCTCTGACCCTCAGCTGGTGTCAGAAGGTCTCTACGCCGTGGCGGTGGTGCTGAGCTTCTCTCGGATCGCTTACATCCTCCCGGCCAACGAGAGCTTCGGTCCGCTGCAGATCTCTTTAGGGAGGACGGTCAAAGACATCTTTAAGTTCATGGTCATTTTCATCCTGGTCTTCCTGGCGTTCATGATCGGCATGTTCAACCTGTACTCGTATTATCTGGGAGCCAAGCAGAATGACGCCTTCACCACGTGAGACCTTCTCTCATCATCAAAATAATCACTATGAAAACACCTGCATCATTTAAATCAAGCTCTCAGATGCTGACTCACAGAACACAAGCTTGTGTCGCTCTGTGGAGTCAATTCGAATTTTTGTCTGACTTTTCTGATTCAGTAAAACTATACAGACAAATTCAGACGAGTAGCTCTAAAGGTGCATTATGTAATAAATCTAAAATCCTCCTAATATGTCACAGAGACTCAGGAATAATGTTCATATAACAAACTCACCAACAGTAAAGACAAAATATTTGCATTAAAAAAAACATTTTGCAGACTGCAAATCATG
The DNA here is from genome assembly GCF_963457635.1 of Microchirus variegatus. Taxonomy (NCBI): domain Eukaryota; kingdom Metazoa; phylum Chordata; class Actinopteri; order Pleuronectiformes; family Soleidae; genus Microchirus; species Microchirus variegatus. The sequence goes on along the minus strand of NC_139803.1, from coordinate 5,041,153 downwards.
ATTTGCCAATCAACCAATCATTGCAGTCAGTAGAGTCTCAGCTGCCGAGCGACCACGGGTTGCCAGCTACGTCAGAAAACGAAACCTTAAAGACCTCGGTATTTTGAATTTGAATGTAGTCACTGTTTTTGGCCACATTCCTACATATGGCACCTTTAAAGATTGGCCTTGGGTTGCCTCTGAATTGTATTTTGTGAACCCCTTTAAAAGGTTTTGTCTGAACTTGTCCCTTGTCTGTCTCGTCGTCCCCGTCCATGTCCCCGTCCAGTCTGGAGGAGAGTTTTAAGACCTTGTTCTGGGCGATCTTCGGCCTCTCAGAGGTCCGCTCTGTCGTCATCAACAACGGACACAAGTTCATCGAGAACATCGGTTACGTCCTGTACGGCGTCTACAATGTTACCATGGTGATCGTGCTGCTCAACATGCTCATCGCCATGATCAACAGCTCCTTCCAGGAGATTGAGGTGATATAGTTGTTTTAAATCACAAATAAATGTGTTTGTGTTTGTGTGTGAAGTCAGAGACACAGAGACTAAAGCAAGGTTTAAAGGTGCAGTCTGTAAGAATGACTGAGTGTCTGTCAGGTGTCCGTCTCACCTGTTTCTGCCTCTTCAGGACGACGCTGATGTGGAATGGAAGTTTGCTCGAGCCAAACTGTGGTTCTCCTACTTTGAGGAGGGGAGGACGCTGCCCGTGCCCTTTAACCTGGTGCCCAGTCCTAAGTCTACACTGGGACTGGTGACGTTTGTCAAGACTCTCCTGCTGCAGCATGTGAGAGGACACGGTGAGGACAAGACAGGGACACAGCAACACCAGGTAACACACCACTACACCTGTGGCTTTTCTTCTAATCTGAATACATGACAGGTAGAGCCATAGCGTCCTCCTGTGGTTGGTCTGCAGCCTCAATCTCACAATGAAATCACAAAGATTCACCTGTGTTTCTTTAGCTTGGAGAGAGAAATCATTCAGGATATGGTTCTTCGAGCAGCCCAAGCAGGTACCAGGTGTGTATCTGAAGATCACCGTTACACATTTGTCTAAATGTGCTGCTAAAACAGTGTTGAACGAGACGTTTCCTGTGCTTGCAGAAGATCATGAAGCGACTGATCAAACGTTACATCATCAAAGCACAGACAGACAGAGAGAGCGATGAAATCACTGAAGGTAAAAACAAAAGCAGGACTCTGGAGGTTGTTCTCTGTCGTTCCTGGATGTAAAGTGTTTTTCTGTGTCTGCAGGAGAACTGAAGGAGATCAAGCAGGACATCTCCAGCCTGCGCTACGAGCTGCTGGAGGAGAAATCACAGCACCAGGAGACACTGGACGGACTTCTGAGGAGACTGGGAGAGATCAGCACATCCTCATAAAACACCACTGAAATTTATATGTGTGTTTATTTAAAATGGAACTTACCGATTACTGTATTATAGTCGTATGAGCTTTATATATTTATAATGCACAATATTAAAAATGAAAGAAGTCAATTGTCATTCAGTATTTCTGTTTAAATCACACAAACTATGAAAATAGTCTTGTCTTTTATTCACAGAGCATGGCAGTGATGTTCAAACTGCTCATAGACACTTCATGTTAGAGCATTCATGTGATTAATTACACGTATAAGTTATCAATACATGGAGCCTACACACACAGGAGCTGATTAACATGGACACGGTTATATGCTGCTTAATAACACATGACATGGTTCAGATAATCACGTGATAATCACGTCATAATCACAGTGTGTGTGACGTACTAACTGTTCGATCACAGTAAGAGGATAAATATATATTACGTCTATGATCAGCAGCACAGAGCTAACGTTAGATCCTAACATCTATGTTTGATGCTCACTCTGGTGATGACGTCGTCAGGTGAAGCTGATGTAGTTTTCAGGTACGAGGCCGGTTTTACCGCTGTACGTGGCCTGAAGCCAGCCGGGCTCCACTGATGGGTAGACTATACACACACAGACACACATAAACAGAATCAGTAAAGCTGAACTTGAGGAAGTGAGTGATGTGAATGGTTCTCTTACCATTTGTGAGCAGCGCCCCCTGTGGAAAACTCAGCTCGTGACTATGCTCTGCCTCACATGAGTAAAGAGCCTTTGCCTCCCTGAAAAGAGACATAACCTCATGTGTTAAAATTAAATTTAAATGTCAGGACACTAACACGTCTTAAACAAAGACACAAACGTACCGTCCTGAGGAGCAAATGTCTAAAGCTGAGGAGAAGACTGAACTCTCCCGCTGCGCTCGACTCACTGATAATCTGTAAGACACGAGGTCAATATGAAGTTTGTCCACTCTCAGTATGTGAAACAGAACTCTGGACGACTGACAGACTCACACTGATCCAGGTCTCTGGTATCCGTTGCTTGTTGCGGCTGTGGTCGAGTGTTTGGCCGTCACATCAGAGCCACATCGTACGTGCGAAGGTTTCCGCGTGTGCGCGGCGTTGTGAGGATCCAGCGACATCAGACTCTGCACCGATCCATGACAACTTCTGTAACCTGCTAGAAAATCAACGGTAAATCAGAGCAGAGCATCATCGGGGACGTGAACGTGAACGATTGAGAGACAACGAACCCTCAGAGATGTGAAGGGAGGTGAGCGAGGAGCACATGGAAATCTGGTAGGGAAACAATGAAGAGGAGGAGGACGAGGAGGAGGAGGCGCTCCTGTAAGTCCTGCGCTGACGAGGCGGTGAGGTAGAGTCTGTGGCTCTGGTGACTGTGACTGAGGAAGACAGAGGATCCACTGAATGAACGCTCTTCAAAGAGGAGACAGACGACGCTCTCTGAGGAGACTGATTCTTCCTGAGGGAGGAGGCGTGCTCCACTGATGCATGCTGGGTACAGGCGGTGGACGTGGAGGCTCTGGACGGAGATCTCGACTCTTGAACCGACGACAAGGAGACAGTGGAGTTTTCTTTCCGTAAAGAGGACACGGAGGAGGACACGGAGGAGGACACGGAGGAGGACGTCTGCTGGGCTGGTGTGAGCTGCGAGGACGTCCAGGAAGAGGAAGGATTGAGATGAGGGGAGGCAGGAATGTCTGCTCGCTGTTTCTGATCCTTCTCCTTCACAGAGGGGAAGGAGGGGGAGCAGCAGGAGGAGGAGGAGGAGGCTGCAGCAGGAGGAGACGCAGGAGCTGTGGAGGGCGAGCTGGGCTCAGCAGCAGGAGACGACAATCCGTTCTTCTCTGAGGAGTGAGAGGACAGAGACTCTTGGCTGCCCATGGGAGTGGTGCTCGGGCTGCTGCTGAACGTGTCGCCTGCAGAGACAAACGTGGACTTTTATCACACAATAAACATCCGGCATCCTGTGGTGACTGTGACATCTGTGCACGCACAAACACGTCAACATGGAGCAAAAGAACCACACCTCCTGTCCTGTGTATTTCATACAGGTCGTGCATAGTAAAAGAAAGATATTTGTATGTCTGGGACAGATAATGAGACACAGACTCACTGTCGTTGTCAGCCAGGCACAGAGCAGGAGGATAAAGACGAGCCTTTCTCTTCCCCGATGACAAACAGATGGCCTTGCTCCTGCGAGGAGTCGCCCGTGAAGTGGGAACCTGAGGTAACGGCACCGACGTGTCTGGGGCTTCACTGAAGATCTGATGTCAACACACAGTAGAAGTTATGTGTGTGTGTTTGTTCGTGTGTGTGTGTTTAAGGTGATAGTTCTGAATTTTGGACACAAGACCTATTTTCCAACTCAGCCGGTGTGATGGAGACGTCTGGAGACGTTTTCAAGAAATTTCATTCAGTTCTTCTCGTTGCCGAGTTCGCTGGTGCTATGGCTAGCGCAAGTCAATAGTATGTGCTAGCATGGCATTAGAAACACTCATACCGACTCCACAGTGCACCCGAGGCAAATCAATTGTAACGGCAGACTATCGATGTACATATCTGTGTTGATAGAATGTTTGAAATAAAACCAACCTTGCAATTTGAAGGATTTATGTCTCATCAGCAGCAGCAGCGCGTCATACTTCTGGCAGCGGCGGACTGGTTTTGTTTCAAATATTATTCTATCAACACAGATATGTACATCGATAGTCTGCCGTTACAATTGATTTGCCTTGGGTGCACTGTGGAGTCGGTATGAGTGTTTCTAATGCCATGCTAGCACATACCATTGACTTGCGCTAGCCATAGCACCAGCAAACTCGGCAACTAGAAGAACTGAATGAAATTTCTTGAAAACGTCTCCAGACGTCTCCATCACAGCGGCTGAGTTGGAAAATAGGGCTTATGTCCGAAAATTCCGAACTATCCCTTTAAGGTGGACCGTCGTACCTTGTCGTGGTTTTCAATAATAATTTCCACCACGATGTTCTGGAACTTGATGTTCATCATGGCGGCCACCGTCTCCTCCTGTGACCTCATCAGTGTGGGACCAAAGATCATGCCGAGGTTGGACACGGTCATCAGGTTCTGGTCACTGTGAGAAGAAACTCTGTGGACACACAATCAGGACATATGCAGCCAAAGCAAATGGTGATGTAAAATCAACAGTTTGTAAAGGAGCAGAAGTGGAAGAACGTTTGGATGAAGCTCTTCTTTGTGTGCGTACATACTTGAGGAGGTGGTTGGTGAGGACGTCCAACATGGCTCTGTTTTTCTCCGGGAGCTTGTGAACAAGAGCATGAACGGCTCTCACTCTGTGCTTGTGGTCGTCGTATCCTGTGAAACAAAGAGCCGTTTATGACTGTGTGGTGAGTGAGCGTTAGCTTCTGTGTGATGTAACCTCCCAGGTGCTGAGCATCATCACTTGATTGTGCCTGTGATCCACTTCTTACTCGCAGCCTTGATGAAGTCTTTGTGAAGTCTGTAGGTCAGCACTGGTTCTGCCAAACACCTGCGATCACATGACAAACCATGAGTTCATCATTCATGAACAGCTTTGGTTCAGTTGTGTGTATGTGTGTGTGTGTTTACCTGAAATAATTCTTCAGTCCACTGGTGATGGTCTTGTTGTCCCAGGCGTCTGCGTCCAGCTGGACATCAGCAGGAGCTGTGGACGCTGCAGGACGAGGACAGTAGAGGCAGTGATGTGGTTTGATTTATTCAAAGGTTTGTTTGTGTTAACTGTGTCAAACTCATCAAACTTCTCACCAAACACACTCGTCATCAGCCGCTGCACTTTGGAGTTGACTCCTCCGGTCCTGTAAAGTCCCAGCGTGGTGAGGCCTACAATAAACACATAAACTTCATAAACTTCATAAAGTCTGTCAATGAACAGTGACGATGAAGAGAAAGAAGAAATACCTCTGTTCTCCACCAGCTCAATGCACTTCTTTACAAAGGTGAAACCAGCGTCGTTAAGAAATGCTGAAGAAGAAGAAAAGAAGAAGAAAGAAGAAGAAAAACACAGACTTTAGAGGCTGACTGAAGCTAATCCGCCTTTAATAAAAGAATACAAAACTACTTTGACTTACTCTCCTCCTTTTTGCTGAGTAAAGAAGGAAGTGTATAAATCTGCAGAAAGAAAGAAGAACGAGATTCTGACTGAGTTAAAGCTGCACTGTGCGTTAGTATGTTATTATTCTGCTTCTGCCATGCAATACTATCAGACCTGACTGTGGGAGCATTTGTCTGTGTATTCAGTGTTTGTCAAAATACTGAGGCTAGCTTTACACGACAACGATCTGAACACAAACCGCAAAAGTGCCGTTGCGTTCCCACTTTTTATTTTGCGTTTAGACGAGCGTAAATCAGGTGTAAATCTGCACGCACACGGTGACGCATAAGTGTGTGAAATTTTATGTAGTATGCATGCCAGATGGCTAGGTGGCACTGTGAACACCAGGAGCGTTGAAACTTCCTTCTACTTCTCTCTAGTAGCGTGAAGTAGCAGCTAAGGCACATTATAATGGCAACTATGATCCCACATGTTTGTTGTTGTTTGTCTGTACTGCACATGGATCTGACGTCAACGCGTACGGTAGGATAGCCAGCGTGAGCAGCTCAGAGCTCACTTTAGTGTTTTCAACCCTTTAGACGGGAACAGCACGGTGGATCGTTTTTAAGATTTCCACTCTGGAGGGTGGCTTCCTTTTTTTTCAGTTTTTAAGCCCCAAAAACACTGTCGCTAAGGCACATCTGATAAATTATTTTGTCGGTTTCACTTGGGAGTGTTGTCGTGTAGCCTGAATCACATTGTTTGCTGTGTTCAGTCTGCAGTCGTCTCTCATGTACGTCATGATATGATTTTGTCTCTATTTTCTCTCCCGATGATACAAACTTATTATTCATTATTTCTGTGTATTGTGTTGTAATTGTGTGTATTGTGAGTGCATTCATACAGGTTCTTTTCCATCCATTGCCTCCATCCACAGTCGCCTGTTTGCCTCAGACTGAGCTTGTAGAGTGATGACACCGTGTCTGCAGAGATAAGAGAGATTGGTTAAGTTCCATCTTTGACCACAGCGTCTCTCCTCTCTCTCCTCTCCTCCTCTGTCCTCTCTCCTTCTCTCCCTCTCACCTCTCCACCACCTCGATGTCGAAGCAGAAGCGCTTGTCGATGGAGTCCGTCTTTCTCCTGACACACGAGCGCAGCCTGAACATCTCAGGAGCTCCGTTTAAAACGCCGTTCTGTGAGTTAAACACAGTTATAGTTATCTGGTTATAGCTCCGTTCACCGCGCCGTTGTGTGAGTTAAACACAGTTATAGTTATCTGGTTATAGCTCCGTTCACCATGCCATTCTGTGAGTTAAACACAGTTATAGTTATCTGGTTATAGTTATCTGGTTATAGCTCCGTTCACCACGCCGTTCTGTGAGTTAAACACAGTTATAGTTATCTGGCTATAGCTCCATTCACCACGCCGTTCTGAGTTAAACACAGTTATAGTTATCTGGTTATAGCTCCGTTCACCACGCCGTTCTGTGAGTTAAACACAGTTATAGTTATCTGGTTATAGCTCCGTTCACCACGCCGTTCTGTGAGTCAAACACAGTTATAGTTATCTGGTTATAGTTATCTGGTTATAGCTCCGTTCACCATGCCGTTCTGTGAGTTAAACACAATTATAGTTATCTGGTTATAGCTCTGTTCACCATGCCGTTCTGTGAGTTAAACACAATTATAGTTATCTGGTTATAGTTATCTGGTTATAGCTGCATTCACCACGCCGTTCTGTGAGTCAAACACAGTTAAAGTTATCTGTTTAAAGCTACGTTCACCACGCCGTTCTGTGAGTCAAACACAGTTATCTGGTTATAAACGTAACATCATGCTGTCACTGTGAGGCTCACCTGTCTGCTGGCCTGTCTGACTTCAGTGTTGCTCATGGTGAACATCTTGGAGCTTTTTTCATACGTACAGTAGTATCGTGTCCACACGCTGCCCAGTGGACCTGTGAGAAGAATAATAATAATAACATATACACATAAATGCAGGTGCCACGTGGGTTTGTAAAGAAGACAAAGTGACATCTGTGAGCTTACGTTTCTCCTGTATATACAGATATCCCTCCATGGTGAAGCAGCTTGGGGCTTTGAAGTCTTCTTCTGCCGATCGAATCCTCTTCATCAGCCGCTCAACCTCCGCTCGTGTACTTTCAAAGTTGTTGCGAGCCTGAACGACAAACAAGTGCATCATAAATCTGCGTCATCGTGCACATCCTTACACAGAGCACAACAACATCACAAACAAAGCAAAGACAAACTAACAAAGTTCATGTTCCACAGACAAAGAACAAACTCAAGGACGTCCAGTTCATCTTCTTGACCAGCATCAGGTGTGTGAAATATGAAGAAGGGAGACGAGTTGATGGAGGACACAGTAAAAACACCAGGCCCATATTTGGTGTTGAGGTTTGAAGTAAACACACACACACTTACATTCTGCAGGTTGAACTGAAGCTGCTGCTTGTATGGTTCAAACTCCGTGGCCAGCTCGTAGCCCTCATGGTAGAAGGTAAACAAACCCTGCAGGAAAGCCAGGAGCTGAAGAGCAGAGGAGGAAATGACAGAAAAAGTCTAATGATTGTCACTCATCTGCTCCATCAATCAGAAAAAACAAACAAACACAACACAGACTTTCCCTCTCCATCAGGAGGAAGAGGACGTGCAGCTACAGCAACAGGAAGAGGAGTTCACTGATGTGTATCATTCAAACAGTTTTATCACTGACAGTCTTTCCATGAGCTCGTCAGGAGGGAATAGACTGGTCCTGAACATCTAATCTGTGGAATTACAAATGACATCAGATTCCCAGCACTCACCGGCTCCACAAATTCAAACTTCTTCCTCTCCTGCACTTCCTGGATCTTGAAGACATACTGCAGTGATGCGTCGTAGAACACCTGTCTGTCTTTGCTCATCTGTGAGTCCGCCTGAAACAGAACCGTCACACACTTCCTCTCTGTCACACATGTGGGAGAAGGAGGCCGGCGTGTTTTTGATCTGCGGTGAAAACGGAGAGTTTACCTCGTGCAGCTGTGACTCCTTCTTCTTGGACGAGAGGCTGAGGTGTTTCTCCAGGATGGAGTAATATCGTTCTGTCTCCTTGTCAAACTGCTTCTTCCCCTCCTGAAGAAGACACACGAGCAACCAATCACATCACATGTGTCTGAAAACTGCAAATAAACCTCTGTAAATCCACTCTTCTGTATGTGGATGTTAAATGTTTATTCTGTGACGACAGAAGCAGGACAGCTCGAGTAAAGCAGCACAACGAGACGGCTGCAAACACCAGGTTTGAAGTGGAAAAAAAAATGTTATTCACTGTGTTCACCATGTGTTTGGTCTTAGAGGAATTCACTGAAACCCAGAACAGTGAGATGATCACAGACTTCAACCACATGGTGGTACTAGAGGGAACATCATGACTCATCACAATCAGTGGAAACCACCGCTTTTTTGGCACCAAATTTGATGCCAATCCTTTGGACAGATGTCAGGATGATTTAGTTTGAGCCGCGGTGACGGTCAGACCAAAAGATCTACAGAGACATCACAGCATCATCCTGAGACAGATCTTCACTGACAAAAGAACCAACAAAACTTCCAAAACTCTCCATTAATAATCTGAACGCACAGATGCTGCCAAAATATCTGTGACCACGTCTCACTCCCCAAACAGCTGCAGCTGCCGCTCGCACACAGCTGACACATTCTGACACATTCTCCAGGCTGACACACACAGTGAAACAGGATGTGATTTCACTTTCACGATGACTTCAAGATGCGTCCACTTCTACTTTTTAAACCCCGTCCACCACATGACACAATCTCTGCCTCTATTTGCGTCTGAAAAGAGAAGAAAGAAGGAAGGAGGACACACTTGAAGATTGAAGACAGCTGCAGAAACCAGACACCAGACTCACTCTGTGTTTACGCTGCTGTCTCCATCTCTAATGTGTCCTCTGTCTTGTCTCCCAGCGTCCGTTCCCATGACCTTTGATACTGACACTGAGCACTGACCCAGAGGTGGACGGAGACATCAGCGTCTGATCACATGACTCCCCACATTCTGAGCTTCTTTAGTGTTCATAAGATACTAAGATCGTTGTTTTAATAAGAATAATACTTCATCGTTAGTAATACACAGATTTACCTTCACAGCTCCAATCTGTTCTTTACGAAACCTTTCGAGCGGCGAGATCAGGACGTCGTCCGCGTTCTGGATCTGGAAACATGAGAAATATGTAAACATATAAAGACATTAACATTAATAAATAATGTTAATAGATATTCAATATGCAACACTTGAGTTTAGTATTTGACTGTGTTTTACTTGTATTTCACTTGTGTTTTACTTGTATTTTACTCTCTTTTACTTGTATTTTACTGTTTTACTTGTGTTTTACTTCTATTTTACTGTTTATATACTAGTGCTTTACTGTTTTACTTCTACGTTACTGTTTTTTTACTTGTGCTTTACTGTGTTTTACTTGTGTTTTACTTGTATTTACTGTTTTTTACTTGTATTTTACTGTTTTACTTGTGCTTTACTGTGTTTTACTTGTATTTTACTGTTTTTTTAATTGTGCTTTATTGTGTTTTACTTCTATTTTACTGTGTTATACTTCTATTTTACTGCGTTTTACTTCTATTTTAAGTTTTTTCTTTACTTGTGCTTTACTGTGTTTTACTTCTATTTTACTTCCATTTTGCTATATTTTACTTCTATTTTACTTGTGTTTTACTGTGTTTTTTACTTCTATTTTACTGTATTTTACTTCTATTTTACTTGTGTTTTACTGTGTTTTTTAACTTCTATTTTACTGTGTTTTACTTCTATTTTACATGTGTTTTACTGTGTTTTTCTTTTACTTATTTTTTACAGTTTTTTTAACTTCTATTTTACTGTATTTTACTTCTATTTTACTTGTGTTTTATTGTGGTTTTCTTTAACTTGTGTTTTACTGTGTTTACTTGTGTGTGCTTCACTGTATTCAGTCTGACTGCAGAATTCCACCCTTACAACTCTCCCCTGCCTCATGACCTCACTTGTACTTGAGTTTCGTTGTGCACCAGTGACCAGAGAAAGGTCTGCTTTCTTTGTGCAATCTTAACAATAAAAAAGAGAAAACTGAGCGAAACTGAAAACTAAGAGAGCCAGGGGAGGGGGGCGGGGTTTTGGGGGGGCGGGGGTGCATTGTCTATAATCTCTATAATGGTATAAGGAAGGTATTTCAATATTTCAGAGGAACCCGTTTGCTGGAAGTGCCCTTAAACAAAATAATGATGGTATTATTAGACACAGAGAGAGAGAGAGAGAGAGAGAGAGAGAGAGAGAGAGAGAGAGAGAGAGAGAGAGAGAGAGAGAGAGAGAGAGAGAGAGAGAGAGAGAGAGAGAGAGAGGGCAGAGAACACAGGAGCCTTTTATGGACTTTCCCAGGCTCAGTCAGGACTGTGGACTGTGCTCAGTCTCACAGGGGAATTGGCAGAATAGGTTCCACATGGTTCCTCTGTAACCAGACCAGACCACGCACACACACACACGCACGCACACACACACATGCACGCACACACACGCACGCACGCACACACACACACACTGTGCACATACGTTACACAGTTATGTAAGTCAGGTTAGGCTACACACAAAGACTCCAGCCTCTACCACACAAAGGCCTCTGTTGATGGAGGCACTCTGGCTCTCTGGGTCTGAGTCTCTGGCTCTCTGAGTCTCTGTGTTTCTGAGTCTCTATGTTTCTGAGTTTCCGAGTCTCTGAGTCTCTAGGTCTGAGTCTCTGGCTGAGTCTCTGTGTTTCCGAGTCTCTGGCTCTCTGAGTCTCTGACTCTCTGAGTCTCTGTGTTTCCAAGTCTCTGAGTCTAGGTCTGAGTCTCTGGGTCTCTAGGTCTGAGTCTGAGTCTGAGTCTCTGGCTCTCTGGGTCTGAGTCGCTGTGTTTCTGAGTCTCTGGGTCTTTGAGTCTGAGTCGTTGTGTTTCTGAGTCTCTCTCTGGGTCTCTGGGTCTCTGGGTCTCTGAGTCTCTGGGTCTGAATCTCTGACTCTTTAAATCTCTGGGTCTTTGAGTCTGAGTCGTTGTGTTTCTGAGTCTCTATCTCTGGGTCTCTGGGTCTGAGTCTCTGACTCTTTGAGTCTCTGAGTCTGGGTCTCTGAGTCGCTGTGTTTCTGAGTCGCTGTGTTTCTGAGTCTCTAGGTCTGAGTCTGTCGCTGGGTCTCTGGGTCTCTGGGTTTGAGTCTCTGGCTCTCGGTCTCTGAGTATCTAGGTCTGAGTCTGTGTCTCTGGCTCTCTGGGTCTGAGTCGCTGTGTTTCTGAGTCTCTGGGTCTTTCAGTCTGAGTCTTTGTGTTTCTGAGTCTCTGTCTCTGGGTCTCTGAGTCTCTGGGTCTGAGTCTCTGGGTCTGAGTCTCTGTCTGAGTCTCTGGCTCTCTGGGTCTGAGTCGCTGTGTTTCTGAGTCTCTGGGTCTTTGAGTCTGAGTCTTTGTGTTTCTGAGTCTCTGTCTCTGGGTCTCTGGGTCTGAGTCTCTGGGTCTGAGTCTCTGAGTCTGGGTCTCTGACTCTTTGAGTCTCTGAGTCTGGGTCTCTGAGTCTCTGGGTCTGAGTCGCTGTGTTTCTGAGTCTCTGGCTCTGGGTCTCTGAGTCTGAGTCTCTGAGTCTGAGTCGCTGTGTTTCTGAGTCTCTGGGTCTCTAGGTCTGAGTCTCTGGATCTTGGATCTGAGTCTCTGAGTCTGAGTCTTAGTCTCTTAGTCTCTGGGTCTGAGTCTGAGTCTGAGTCTCTGTGTCTCTGAGTCAAAGACCTTCTTTCCCAAATCACTATGGACACACCAGTGTTTTCCTGAGAGCAAATGTGTGAATCAGTCTTGTGGGTAAATCAGATGAAGAGAACAGCATGAGGACGCTTGACTGATTCATCCTCTAACTTTGGAGCTTTCTCTTGTAGAGTGACGGACACACAGTGACTGAGTCTGAGCTGAATCAGCTGCAGCCCAGTGACGATCAAAGACAAAGACAGAGAATGTGTTTCCCGGCTTGTGGGCAGAGGAAACTCTTGATTTCAATTTTGTTTTTTGTTCTAATGTTGAACTCAAGAACATCAGAACATCATGTCTGGAGTCAGGACAATGTGTTTGATCTGTTTCTGAGTTCATGCAGAAACAAATCAAATGGACATCATGTTGGAGAAGAGAGTCAGAAACATGTGCAGAAACAGCACTACAACATCACATCACAGCACTACAACAGCACAGTCATCTCACCAGTCGTTTCCTCTCCTCCTCCATGGTGCTCAGGAGCTGTGAGAACTCCTTTAATGACTGAGCTGGAAAACAAACAAACATTCACAGTCAAATGTGCAAACATTGACCACAGGTGTTCCAGCAGTGACTCCTCCCACTTTTCTCTCACCTATATTGACTTCATCGTCGGTCTCAGCTTCACCGATACATTCAAACTGAAACTCCTGCAGAGACTGAGAGAAGCGCTGAACAGCAAGAGACAGACCTGACACAAACACACAGAGGATCTCAGTTTAATAAAGATCATTTCATCTTTGTGCAGGAGAAGCTCAGGTCATTAGTGTCCTCACTGGTCCAAGATAACGTCATTAGTCTTTCATGTCGTCCAGTGTCAAGATCTGATGTCAAAGTCTGATGTAAACAAAGTGCCACGCCCTGTGCTAAACTGCACACAGCCTCACGCTTGCTAACACCATGTATACACTGCCTTTACACCATGTTTACACTGTTTACACCGCATTTACACTGTGTTCACGCCACGTTTACACAGCGTTTACTCTGTGTTTACAGTGTTCACACCATGTTGACACTGCATTTACACTGTGTTTACACTGCGTTTACACCGTGTTTACACCGCGTTTACACCGTGTTTACACCGCGTTTACACCGCGTTTAAACTGTGTTTATGCCGCATTTACACTGTGTTTATGCCATATAATAAAACACAATAGTACTTACTCCAGAGTAATAAAACACAACAGTATTCACTCCAGAGTAATAAATAAAACACAACAGTACTTACTCCAGAGTAATAAAACACAGCAGTACTTACTCCAGAATAATAAATATAACACAACAGTACTTAGTCCAGAGTAATAAAACACAGCAGTACTTACTCCAGAATAATAAATATAACACAACAGTACTTAGTCCAGAGTAATAAAACACAACAGTACTTACTCCTGAGTAATAAAACACAACAGTTCTTACTCCTGAGTAATAAAACACAATAGTAATTATTCCTGAGTAATAAAACACAACAGTACTTACTCCTGTGTAAGAGTACTTACTCCAGAGTAATAAAACACAACAGTACTACCCTAGAGTAATAAAACACAACAGTAGGTACTTACTCCTGTGCAACATTACTTACTCCTGTGGAACATTATTTACTCCTGTGTAACAGAACTTACTCCAGAGTAATAAAACACAACAGTACTTACTTGTGTGTAATAAAACACAATATTACTTATTCCTGAGTAATAAAACACAACAGCACTTACTCCTGTGTAACAATACTTACTCCTGTGTAATAGTACTTACTTGTGTGTAATAAAACACAATAGTACTTGTTCCTGAGTAATAAAACACAACAGCACTTACTCCTGTGTAACAATACTTACTCCTGTGTAATAGTACTTACTCCAGAGTAATAAAACACAACAGTGCTTACTTGTGTGTAATAAAACACAACAGTACTTACTCCAGAGTAATAAAACACAACAGTACTTACTCCTGTGTAACAGTACTTAGTCCTGTGTAACAGTACTTACTCCAGAGTAATAAAACACATGAACAGTACTTACTGGTGAGCGCAGATATGAGCATGTTTCCATCTTTAATCAGGTCTTTAATAAACCTGTTGGTTCGCTCCAGCTCGATCTCATGACACTGAAGTCTGTCTCTGAACTCAGGACTGTCCAGGAAAGAGTCGCTGAACTCCAGCGTCGGCAGACCCATCGATCAATTAATACACGGTACACACGGTACACACACAGTACACACGGTACACGGTGACGAATAACGACGAATCTTCTCTCCTCGTTTCAAAAAGACAAGTTTCATGCAGCTCCTTCTTTTCTTTTCACGCCTTTCTCACTTTTGTCTCTCACGACTTCCGGACACTGGGACTCTGTCACACACACACACATACAGGGAGAGTTTTGGCTAGGCTACACACAGACACACACACACACACTCAGGGAGAGTTTTGGCTAGGCTACACACAGACACACACACATACAGGGAGAGTTTTGGCTAGGCTACACACAGACACGCACACATACAGGGAGAGTTTTGGCTAGGCTACACACACGAGCTCGCCTCCGCTTTTAGTACAAAAGTACAAATATAAAAAACATAAATAAAGTAAAGTACAAATATATAAAAACAAAAATACAGTAAAGTAGCTTCGAGTGAGTTGAAGAGATTTAGTCTAAATGTAAAAGCGTCGCTGAGGTTTGGACGAAGCTCTCGCGCTAACTGAAAAAAAACCTTGTTACTATGGGAACGGGAGACTCCTGCTGGCGCGAGCTAAAATCAGTTTGACAAATAATAATTAAACACATTAGGAATAATAATAATTATTAATAAAAAAAAGAAGCATAATCTACACTGTAAATAATAATAGTTGTTTTTATTACACAATAATAGCAAAAACACAACAGTAATACAAATAAGTTTGTGTTGATGTGATGGCTGTAGTGTAAATAAGATTTAAATTGACTTTCACCACATAAATAATGAAAGAAAATGCAAGTTTATAGTGTTTGTGTCGTAATATTGATATGCATGTGTTTTTTCAAAGATAACTTTTATCTGACTGCAGCTGTCACTCACACTGGGTCATTGTCACAAACACAAGTGTCAAAGTCACAGATCAGGATGAAATGATAAAGTATATATCAATGATGTGCACTTACAGGCTCAGACACAGACTCTGGAGTCTGGATTGACTCCAGCATTGAAGAGCAGAGCAGAGCATTGCTGAGCGTCGGCCAAATGCTTCGGGGCAACCACTGAATAGACCCGGTTTCTCCTCTTTGTGTGTTTTATGTGTCACTAAACAGTCTTTTATCTGCTTTAGAATCATGAGGATTCTTCCGTCACTGTGATGCACAGTTCAGAAACATGACCTCTGAGCTTCTCACCTTTTAAAAGTGTGAAACTCTCCGTGGTTCTGCAGCTCCTTCACTGTCTCAGCTACAGTAACACCACTGTATCTGTCAGTCACTGCAGAAGAATAGGTCGCCATGACAACGGCAGCAAACACCTTTCAAGACGCTCTGATCATGCACAAAACACACAGAGCACAGAGATGTGGACAAAGTGCAGGCCACACACATGTAAGGTAAGCACAGATTTACGGATTCATGCTGGCTGATGTGTTTTTAAGACGTCATCATCATTTCTACAGGAACATAGAGACAGAATGTTCATCGTCAACGTCAACCATCAGGATTTATTCCTGCGCGGTCGACCGTACAGAGGGGAGCCGCCGACCGTGGCAGGTAAAGGTTCACTGATCTGACAGATTAAATCAACTATGTCGTGGTACAGCCTCCACGATAAGAAAACACCACCATTTAAGTCTCGTTCCAAGGAATTAGGAAAAACCAGAACTGTGATCACAATTCCTGCAAATTCAAAAGCAGCCTGAATACAGAGATCATTTCTGTTGTGGGTCACTGTAGAAACTGTAATTATAGTCTCCAATGACACAATAACACTGCTGAATATCAAGGGGAAAGGCTTTGGTGACTACTTTGTTTTATACATGTTTTTCTGTGTAATTTGTGTTTAAACTTCCTTGGTTCTGTCCTCACCTCGTGTCCTCAGGGTTTCTCCTCTACCCGGACAGTCCGGCTAAAATGGAGAGCACGTCACGCGAGGCTTTCTGCTTTAAAGTCATCCCACAACGAGTCAGAGGCAAAGGTTTGCAGCTTTATCTCAGTCCGAGGACAAACGTCACCTACTTATCTGTTTGGAGGAAGCTGCGATTAGAGCGGAGAGTTTAGTTTAGTTTAAGAGTTGTTGCTGTTTGTGTATTACAGTGTCCTTATAGTGAGATAATACTTTTATCAGAAGGTTACTGAGCTGGTGTTGTCAGTGAACATTTAAGTCACTGATCTCAAACTGCTCTGAGCCACAGAGTGATTTAAATCACATTTCCCTCCCTGTGTGAACTTCATGATGATGGTTAGATAATCAAAAGAGAGACTATATATTAACAACAACACTGTGATTATACATGTTTGATTCATAAAGTAGAGTTGAGCTAAACCACTGAATCCTAACATCAACAATCACACATTGGTGTTTTTGTGATTGTGATTTTTTAAAATCGTAAAGCTCCAGGAAACCATCTATCTGAGAACACACAGCAGGAGTCCCACCGCCTTCATCCCACATCCTCGAGACAAACAGGAAGAGGAAACGGCAGCAGCAGGGACAGCGAAAGAGGACGGACAGCAGCGTCTCACGAAGCAGACACAGCAGAGATGCAGTCTCAGTATCAGAAGGACTTCCCTCCTCCTTCCTCCTCCTGCTGCTGCAGGAGGAGAACGCCTGTCCTCCCACAGCCGGACAACATCGGCATCAACCCGGCGTTCAGGTGAGAGACGCGTTCATCAACAATCAGTTCATGAAGAGAGCAGCTCATGGGCAGGTGTCTCCGTGTGTTTCTACAGGATCGACTTCAACACCGTTCAGAGACAAGCTTTCCCTGGTTGGTCCACGGTGAAGCCCGGGTGTGACATCACGGGTGTGACATCACAGGTGTGACCGCCTCACCTGGACAAACGAGCTGTTTGACATTATTAAGATAGAGGACCATCGGTTTGTTCAAGTGATGATGTTTCAATCATTCTGTGCAAAATACATCAATAAATAGGATTAATAAACCCATGAAAGTGTGTGTTATTCCTATGTCTTAACTCACAAACTATACACACTCTAACCCTTAATTATATTACATACATATATGAATCATATGAGACCTGCCCTTTAAAGTGTGACCATGATGACTTCAGCTGTACCTGTGCTCAGCTGGAGAGAACAAAGTGTCCTCTTGAACAAAGTGTGACTCATATGTGAAACATGATCTTCTTCTGTGGGACGGGAGCAGCTTTTAAAAACCACAGACTGTGAGAACCTTGAAATAAAGCATTTATGTTCTTAGTTCTCTCTGTCTTTAGTCGTCATCATGTTGGCATTTTTCCAAACTTGTTGGATTTTAATTGTGTGGAAAAACAAACAAACCCTTAAAAAAAGGATTCATCCAAAATATTGGTTTTAATAGTTGCAGCTTGAAATGAATACTCTGCACGTGAAGCTGCTGCTGACACAGCAACATGTAACAAGAAATATAAAGGGCAAAAAAAAAAGACTAATCACAAATGTATCAGTCTCGAGCTGGTGGACTGATGACGTAGAGTCTCTTTGGTTCAGTCTGGATCAGTGTCAACATGTGTAAACCACATCTGTCCGGGGCTTCACCTCCTGTCCCGGTGTCTGCTCCTGCTCCTGTCCCGGTGTCTGCGCTCGTCCCTCTGCCTGTCCCGGTCTCTGTCTCTGTCCCGGTCATCTCTCCTCCCTCTGCTGCCCCACTCAGTGTCCCTGTGTCGGTCTCTGTCCTCCCTGTCCCTCGCCGACGGCCTGTCCCACTCTCTCCCTCCGCCTGCTCCGCGTTCCTGTGCCTGGCAGACGCCGAGGTTGATGGGTTTCCTGAAGGGTCTGTCCCTGCCGCCGAAGCGCAGCTGTCCGGACTCCTTCTTCCCTCCCTGTCCGCCGCCGAGCCGCCGGGGCACCCATCCCTTCAGAGTCCTCTCCTGTTCAAAGTCCACGAACACTTCGTGCTGCTCCACCAGCAGTTTGTTGGCGTCCCTGCGGGCCCGGACCACGGAGCGCTCCTCTTTGTATTCGATGAACGCGTATCTTTTAGAGAAGCCGGTGACGATGTCCCGGACCAGCCGGAGTTGCTTGATGTCTCCGTACTTCGAGAAGACTTGGTGCAGCTTGTCCTCGCTCGTCTGTGGGTTCAGACGCGCCACCAAGAGCGTGAGCAGCGGGTCTCCGGTGACGCCTTTGTTGGGCCTGTAGCGGGCACACATCGCCCTCCACACCGCGCGGTCATGAGGCTCCACGTCCGTGCCGTCGATGCTGCCGGCCTTCAGCGGGTCATAGAGCTTTGCTATGGGACTCCAGTCCGCCATTAGACCCCAAATAAAGTCACTGTAGACGGCTGTGTTCTTTTTCCGCTCAGCAGCACATCGACCATTGACACGTACGTCCACAAAAACATTCCGTAGAGAAACGGGTGCTTTTGGTTTAAGGTTCCTACCTTCTTCTTTTTGTTTTACGGCGGTTGGCATCCATGCATGGGTGCATTAGCGCCCCCTTCTGCTCTGGAGTGGGAACCAGAAATGTTTGAACCAGCCTTCATTAGCCAGTCTTGTCAGGGTTCAGCTTCTTATAATTTTAATCTATATATATATATATGTATATATATATATATATATATATATAGATTAAAATTATAAGAAGCTGAAATGTGTATATATATATATATATATATATATATATATACACATATATATATTACATGGTATAGTACATATTTTATATATATGTATATATTTATATATATACATATATATATACTTTTATATACATACACTTTTATATAAATATATTTTTTTTTTAATATATGAACATTTTAGATGGTCACAGGAAAAGTAGGTTAGGTTATTATAATTTCTCTCCATCCGCCCTTACTAAACAAATACATAACAAAAACTACTACTACTACTACTACTACTACTACTACTACTACACCCCAAACCAAATAATATACCCTTCGGACGAGTCATATCACCATAACCCTTTGAAAAAACTTGATTATATTGAACAAAGAAAGTCAGGGCTTCATCTGACACATTACAAATAAACCATTTAATAAAACATTATTTTTAGTGCTCATTACATCACTTATTATCAGCTTTGAGTGGCCATGAAACCTGACACTGCTTTGGAGAGGTCCATAATAACATTACATGTCCTCCACACTCCATTTATACGCTGCCTCCTGGACGGCTTTTTTATCTGCTATTCGCGTGTAGCGTTTCTGCTCAAAACCATTTGACCTGTGAGACACAAATAAATGACGTGAGTTACACCAGAGCAAATCCTCAATAACCCCACTCACACACGTTCAACAACAAAGCCGTGATCATCATTCATGCCTCGTGTGTATGACCAGTACCTGTCGACTCCATCCCAGCGATATCCTGGTGGGATGTTGAAGCGGTTTGGAGGTGGCGTCGGGCCTTTATACTGAGGCTTTGCTGCAATACAAACATGAAATAGTTTACGATATGAGCTATAAATGATCAACACCTCCGTTCACACCGGCCATGTAAAGGTTTATATACCTTGAGCATTTGTGCTGCGAGCTTTTTTCCGCCTCAGCATGGCAGCCATGGGATCTCCATCCCTTTCCTGCTCCCTCAACATACGGTCCAGATCCTCGTCGTCATGGTGACGTGCCAGTGGCTTCTGTGATTCTTGCAGTGCATACTCCAGTTTCTGCTGATCCATCTCACCCTGGGCCAACCTACAAACACACTTTGATTTTAAATAATGGAGTAGAAACATTTAAATGACCGGGATTCTTCACTAAACGCACCCTCTCCCCCACTGAGCATATTTCTCATCCTTTGCTGCCTTTTCTCCAGCTTTCCTCTTCTGTTCTTCTCTTTCCACGTCCAAATCTCTCCTCTTACCACTCTTGTCTCGAAACACAGTCTGGGCGTTGCGTGATTCGTCTGTTCAAAGAAGAACAACGGGGTAAATAATGGCTTCCGAGTGAGGACTGCGTCGTTTTAAGCTGTGACCAAAGAAGATTTAACATTTGAAATATGCATCGATGATGTGATTCTGAGAGAAAAGATGATCCCACCTTCCAGTGGCTGGTTGTGTCTTTCTCTTTTTCGGTTCTCTTCCTTCTCTTTCCTCAAAACATCTACTGAAACCAGACCGGCCTTTCCACCAGAAAACATCCTGGGTCCCTAAAAGAATACATTATAAAATAAATAAGCATGTAAGAGAAGAAAAATTATCAAATGAACAAATGATATGAGACTAAACTCATTTGTCACCTGTGACTGTCCAGGTCTACGAGGTGGTGACAGATCTCCATCCGAGTCCTTTCCAGCGCGTGGTCGCCTCCTGGGTGGAGACTGATCAGAGTCAGAGCCTCGCTTTGTTTTCCACTGTTTCCTCGGAGGAAATTGATCCGAGTCAGCAGCTTCTTCCTTCTGTGCCTTCTTCCGTTGTGGTGATTGGTCAGAGTCTGAGTCGTGTCTGTTTTGAGGTTTTTTACTTGACGATGATGAACTGGCTTTTTTTCTTATAGGGGATGAATCTGAGAAACAGAATAATGACTTAATACAAGCAGACACGTTGTAAAGTGGAGGATGAAAGAACAATATTAGGCTCCATATACACACAAAAAGATTTATACATGGTCTAATATAGCACATGATCTTATGTACTCGACCCTAACCCCAACAAACAAATGTGATGGATATCAACAAGACTGAGTGACGTTGGAGAGTCTGGTTATTGAAATGTCTTTTGATCGCCTTATTCCAATGTCAAAATAAACGACATTCAACTTCAGATATCGCTTCTTACCTTTACTTTGCATCTTCCCCGATTTCCCTGAATGCTGTCGTGGAGGTGACAGGTCTGGAGAATCGTGGCGAGCTCTTCTGGGCGAGGATGCGTCTGGAGAGTCGTGGCGAGCTCTTTTGGGCGAGGATGCATCTGGAGAGTCGTGGCGAGCTCTTCTGGGAGGAGATACATCTGGAGAGTCGTGGCGAATATTCGATTGCTCTTGTGGATCATGGTGACCACTGTCTGCGTCTTCATCTTCATCCGCTATGAGAAGAAGAAACTTAAGGTGAATAACAGTGTCTCTCAAACATATATACATATCTGCAGGAGCCAATGTGGGGTTTAGTTTGGGGTTGGCTTGGGTGGTTGGTACAGGATTACTTGTTAGATTGTGATTTGTAAATAGTTAATGCCAACTGTTGGCCTTAAGCCTTTGTTTAATATGCATAGCTTTGTGGCTAATTTAGCTGTTAAAGGGCACCATGGGCACGTTGATGTCTTTGCTGGCTATGATATTAAGAGGCATAGATATATGTACTAAGAATGTCTAGCAGGCTAGGGCTTCATGTGTCCATTTTAGCTTACTAAGCTAGGTGTAATAAGGTTTTTTGACCGTCAGTTCACTACGTGATATTGGATTACTTTGTCTTACTGTTTGAACCTATTGATCGTCATTCACAACCTGGAACGTCAAAGGAATATTTCTATGCATTGGTGATCCCAGACAGGCTTGGATACATGTCAACAGGAATATAACTTTGAGGTACGGCAAGTGGAAAATAAATGTGCAAACCCTTCATATGACGTTCTCTAGCCTTCGTGATTGATGAATTAAAACAGTGCCTACGAGTCAAGCCCATTAGAACCTTACTATAGCTGAAGACTTTCAGTGGCTTTGGAATTGTGTGTACTTTGGCCACTACATATCATATATAAATATCAATTACCTCCAATCACTTTCCACCTGTTGCTGGTTCTGAAAGCTTCCAGCTGTTGGATGTCATCTGGTCGCTCATCGATCACTTCAGCGATCTAAGAAGAACATTGGGATATATCAATGTCATAGAACATCATCACAAATGCTTTAAAAACTCTCTTACACCAAAACATAATAAGAATAACTTATACACCCATTATTTTATATGGATACATATATATATATATATACACATCTTATGACAATAGTGGATAGGATTATTATGTAAACACGTTTGGATATTAAAGACAATTACAATCCAGTTAAAGTGAAACTAATAACTAGTCAGCTCATGGTCTAAAGGAAGGTTTAATCCACATTATCTCCTCTGTTGTTGTTGTTTTTAAATCATAGATCAAAGTTAAAATGACTCGAGCTTTCTCACCACCGGCGCTTCGTCTTCTTCCTCTTCAAACTCCTGCTCCTCTTTAACCATTTGTCTCCAGTCGATGTCATCGTCCACGATTTTCAGTCTTAAATAAAAGGAACACATTAAGTTAGTTTATTAGCACTTGTGCTTAAAAGTATGGAGACCTAGCATAACACACACACACACACACACAAACGGACACGGACGACATACGTAGAAAGATCGTCGTTAAAACGAGCCTCTCACCCTCTCTCTGGAACCTTAAGACGTTTCTTTTTAATCTTCCCTTTTGACTTCTTGTCATCTTCACCAGCAGATAAATACCGTTTTAAGTATTCCGCTTTAGAGACCTCGGCTCCTTTGGTGCTCCGCGAAAAGGCCGCCATTTTTGTTTTCCCACATCTACGGAGAGCGCGGAGGGGCAAACATATCTCGGTCGAAACGCAGCTCGTCTTTTTCTTCTTTTTTTGTTTTTCGGCAGTGGGCGCATTACCGCCCCCTTGTGCTTTGGAATGTGAACCAGAAATAGGCCACCATCCAACATACACTCTATTATTTATATATATCTCTCTTATTCTCCTGCTAACCTTATATCATATTAAATAGAGCGTGTTTCAGTGACGTCATAGGCAGTATTACATTTTTTTTTTCATTTTTCATTGCTGTAATATACTGTATATTTTTCATAATGTACATTTTTTTAAGTGCAATATATTGTCATTTTTCATACTGTCAAATTTTTTTATACTGTAGTTTTCGCATCAGTGCAATATACATATCCTTATTTTATATCCTTATTTAATAGCTCAACCTTGCACTGTAAATACAATGTGCATACTGTGTATATTCTGCTGACCGGTTATAATGTACATTCTACATTCTATTTTTAAACCTATTTTCATAGTCAGTGTTAATATCTTTATATATTGTACTTTATATATTCTATTTCTTTTTGGTACTGCATGTTTATTATTTATTATCCTTATCTTTTTTGTCTTGCTGCTGTAACACTGGAAATTTCCCCACTGCGCGACCAATAAAGGACTATCTTATCTTATGTAAATTGTAATATTACAGTGTTTCACAGCCTTATAAGATAAACTACAACTGTTAATAATGATAATAATTACAATGAAACACCCACTCACATCCATGTCAGCTCTCCAGATTGAGAAGAACTGTCCAACAATGTGACTTTGATCTCAGAATTCTGTCTTATTTATATTTCATTCTAAATATGAGGCTGCATATTTCAGTTAATCTTTTATTTATCAATTACTAAATGACTAAATGTGTTGTTTTTTTCAAATTAAAAGTCATGTGATTTCTCTTAAAAGTTAATGTTTCCGCTTTAAAATAAAAGTTTTATTGTGTGTGACTGCTGAAGACTATTTTATACTGTTTTTCTGAAACGTGCGGCTCATGAATAAAAACTCTCCGTCCTTCCTTGTGTGTGATTTATCGCTGCGTCATACTTTCCCTTCTCTTATTGATTTGTTGTCTCTTGTCCTTCATCCTTCAGTCAGCGTTCCTCTGTCTTCACCACATGACTTTGCCAAATCAGAGAAAGTGTTTTAACATCATGATGACGATGGCTGTACACATGTTTATTTCTTTAGTATTGAGCACATACTGAAACTCAGTATGATTTATTAAAAGCAGAAGACACAGGAAAACATTTCTTACTAGCGCTGCTGTGCACTTTGCTGAGGCCAGTTTTCACTTTGTGGTTTTTAAATATGCCTAGTCATCACCGAGCGGCATCATCTGTCATGATTAACTCTCCACAGCAAGTCCTCCTGTGAGTTCAAAACACATTTCTTTATTGAAAACAAACACTGCGGCGTCCAGACGACGTACATTAACTCGGCGAGTTATTCAGATGTGCAGACATCCAAGAATACACGGTTTATACGCTTTGTCCTTTATGTATTTCTGCTGAGTCATCCTAACATCATTGTCATTCTGTGTTAGGGAGAGTTAAGAAAACATGTCAGTTATAGTTCAGCGCCTGTAGGAGGAGATAAGTGAAGCCTGTGGTTTCATGCTGTTTAATATCTGCTGCAGACAGACAGACAGGCAGACAGACAGGCAGACAGGCAGACAGACAGACAGACAGACAGACAGGCGTGGTCAGACGAGTGTCTGTGTCTCTTTAGCTTTGACAGTGATAGAAGAAGAGGAGCAGACTGACGATCCAGACGCAGGAGCTCTTCACAAACAGACTGACGGCTGAACACGGAGCCAGTTGATCTGCAGAGAATGAAAAGACCACGTCAAAGCTCTCACACACACACACACGCGCACACACACACAAACGCACACACACAAACGCGCACACACACACACAAACACTCATGCACACACTCACACGCGCACACACACACACACAATCATGCACACACACACACACAAACACATACACACACACACACACAAACATACACAAAAACACACACTCACGCACACACACACACAAACACACACACACACACAATCACGCACACGCACACACTCACACACAAAAACACACACACAGGCACACAAACACGCACACACTCACTATCTCTCACACAAACACTCACTCTTTCTCTCTCTCTCACTCACACACACGCACACACAAACACTCATGCACACACTCACACGCACAAACAATCATGCACACACACACACACACAAACACACTCACACACACAAACATACACAAAAACACACTCACGCACACACACACACACAAACACACACTCAGACAATCACGCACACACACACACACACACACTCACACTCACACTCACACTCAAACATACACTCACACACACTCACACTCACACTCAAACATACACTCACACACACACTCACACACACACACACATACACAAACACACTCACACACACTCACACTCACACACACAAACACCGACCTGCCTCCATGGTGATTGTGGCAAACTTGCCGTTGATCTTGCACATGTAGGTGCTGTTGTGCGGCAGAGTGTCGGTGAAGCCGCTCAGCCTCATCCTAAAGCCGTGAGGCTCCAGCTGCTCCACGTAGCTCTTGTCTCTGAACTGGTTCTCTGCAGAAGAGCCCGACACGTTGGTGTTGATCAGGGACTCTCTGCTCCCAGACGACCAGGAGAACTCGTAGTTGTCGTATTTGTTGGTCTTGGCGTCGACGCGACAGTCGACTCTCAGCTCGCGGTCGTCTTCGATGCACACAGAGATGGGCTCACACTGGCCTGGGATCAGCAGCACTGAGAAAGAGCATTGTTGTTCATATTCACCACGTTATTTACTGGTTTATTCAGTATGAGCATTTCTTACCTCCCAGAACTCCAAACAGAGTCACACACACAGACGTGAGCATGATGGAAAATCACCATCCAACAACTGTACAAGACAAAGAGAGGACACACGTGATGAGGAGGAGGAGGATCCACAGAGATCCAAACAAACTGACTGAGCGCTCTCTGATTATGGTGAGGTCATGATGAGCAACTGAAAACAAGAATGAAGCAGAGGAAACAAACTAAAGCATCACAGTTTCTTAAAGATTCACTCTGATTGTTGTTTTTAGAAGTGGACAGAGTGATCACATGACGCAGATGTCTTCTGTCCTTTCTGTCCTCACACTTTAATACGTCTCACACACTTTAATAAGTCTCACACACACACACTTTAATGTCTCACACACTTGAATAAGTCTCACACACACACACTTTAATGTCTCACACACTTTAATAAGTCTCACACACTTAAATAAGTCTCACACACACTTTAAAAAGTCTCACACACACTTTAATAAGTCTCACACACTGTCATTTTACATCATATAAACTCATAGACTCATGTCTGCTCAACTACAGTCTGATTCTAGCACAGCCTTCACAGTCCTGATCTGATCCCTGATCTGGGCCCTGTCTCTGGTCCCCGATCTTGTCTCTGGTCTCTGGTCTCTGGTCCTGATCTGGTCCCTAGTCTCGTCTCTGGTCCTGATCAGATCCCTGCTCTTGTCTCTGGTCCTGATCTGATCCCTGCTTTTGTCTCTGGTCTTGGTCTAATCCCTGGTCTTGTCTCTGGTCCTGATCTGATCCCTGGTCTTGTCTCTGGTCCTGATCTGATCCCTGGTCTTGTCTCTGGTCTTGTCTCTGGTCTTGTCTCTGGTCCTGATCTGGTCCTTGCTCTTGTCTCTGGTCCTGATCTGGTCCCTGGTCTTGTCTTTGATCCCTGCTCTTGTCTCTGGTCCTGATCTGATCCCTTGTCTTGTCCCTGGTCTTGTCTCTGGTCCCTGGTCTTGCCTCTGGACCCTGGTCTTGCCTCTGGACCTGATCTGGTCCATGGTCTTGTCTCTGGTCCTGATCTGGTCCCTGGTCTTGCCTGTGGTCCTGATGATGCGTCACTCACCTGCTCTCAGGATGTGATGGTGATTCAGCAGCAGCAGCAGCAGCTCCTGGTGGTGATGACAGAGGATCCTGGGGTGCTGGTCCTCCTCCTCCTCCTCAGAGTCTGAAGAGCTCTGAAGGAACAACACACATTTGGAGGGAGAGTGGGCGTCGCTGAAGGTGGAGCAGAGAGTGCTGATTGGTCGGTCTCCTCTGCAGTGTCTGACAGAGGACACAGAGCAGACAGCATTGCTGAGTGAAAAACTCTTGGTCAGCGTCATTGTTTTTCTTTTTTTTTTGCCAATGAGATGTAATGACCTCATTTCTCACCTTCATCCTCTTTCCAGAACTCTCCTGTCATCATCGTCTGCTTCTCTTTATTAACCCCTGCACATTAAAGATGTGTCTTATATGTGTCACTGAAGCCTCTGTGCAGATAAAGGAGCACAGAGAATGATGTCATTTATGTTCCAAACAGTGCTGTGATTGTATAAATGAATGTCATGCCACTTCCCTTTGCTGGAATGTGTTTTTCTTTAGCACTGTCATCCCAGCACAGCAGCTCACTGTCGCCACCTGCAGGCCGAAGAAAAGGCACAAAACAGATTCACCACTAGGTGTCAGTGTTGGACCGTGTAAAGTCTTTAGAGACTGTGATTTATCATCACATAAATACACAAGCTCTGTTTTCATCAAATGATGTCACACTGTAAAGTTATATATATGTGCATATATATATATATATATATATATACATGTTATATAAAGCTATAAAGAGACCTTGTATTCTCTTTTGTTTTGATCTCGTCCTGACATGGACACAGTCCTGTTATTATGTTGTTTATCGCTCGTCTGAATCCATTTCTCTGTCAAACAGACGTGTGGTTGTTCCTCCTCCTCCATCATTTTCCTCTTTCACCTTCACACTCTGTCTCTTTGTCTCCGGCCTACACTGTCTCTCACTCCTGAGGTTCACACACATCTGCAAATCACTCTGCACAGATGTATTCAAACCGTTTAAAACAGGATAATACTGCATATAAAGCAGATTATTCTCACTTAGATTATTTAGTGTCATGTTAGAAGTGGTTACATGTTCAATGGAAACACCGCTTTGTTTCATTTTGAAAAACAAACAATTCTACGTCCATAAATCTAATCTAATCTGTTAATCTGTGCATCATTGGTGCTCCTGAATCCTGTATCTACACCCCTGTGTGCTTGATCCATCCTGTGTCCTCCTCCCTCCTCCTCCCCCTGTGTTGAGCTGGGCTGACACAGAGCACAGACGCTCAGGACCGGGTTCAGCCAATCTCACTGATAATCTGTGCACGCGTTAATCTGCTTAATCCCGAGCATCAGCCTCAGCCTCAGCCTCAGACTGTTGTCCGGCTGCAGCTCGGCCAACATTCATTCAGCGGGAGGTCAGAAAGAAAAAGTGAGGGACACACACACACACACAGAGTGATTTCCACAGTGAGTGATGAGTGACACCTGAAGATTCCTGCTGCTGGGACTTCACTCCGGGACAGAGGTGGAGGAAACGAGCGCACCCCCCGGGGATTTAAGCACAGACAGGAGCTGGAAACTCTGGGATGGAATACACGGGAGTGTGGATTCTCCTCGTTACAACCTGTGTTGTTCCAGGTAAACACACACACACACACACACAGAAAAGTAGGATTATTATTACAGTACAATAACAGATTATTATTTCATTTTATATTCATGTATTTATATATGTTAATATATTTACGTACACGTGTACATATATTATATATTGCCATCCTCACACCAGCTTCATCATCATCATCATCATCATCATCATCATCATCACTGTGTGTGTAGTAAACTAATGATCATTACTGCTGTTTTAGTTCATATTTATGACCCATTACAGATGAAACTATATTTCACATATACACACACTCTTTTAAAAATTGATGATTTGATCTCTTATGATTTCAAATGCAGACATTTGTGTCTCTAACTTCTTTCAAATCAAACTGATCTGAAATCACATCGTTTCAAACCGAAATCACATCGTTTCAAACTGACCTGTGTGTGTGTGTGTTCTTGTAAGGCTATCTTTGTGAGGACATTTTGTCTGTTTCTTCACATTCTGACACCTTTAAAAAGGTCTTTTTCAGGGTTCAGACCTGGTTTTAGGGTAAAGGTTAAGGTTAGGCACTTAGTTGTGAGGGTGAGGGTGTGTGTGTAACATTGTAACAGGTGCAGTGGTGTAATCACACTAAGCTGACGTCACAGTTATAGCTGTGTGTGTGTGTGTGTGTGTGAACCATATGGATGTATGAGCTGCTGCATCTGCTCTGATTGCTTTTTTTCATTCAACCAGTAACCCACCCCCCCACACACAACCACAGTGGAGCAGGACTTGTGTGTAATTGACATGTGTGAGGGTCTGTCTCAGTTATTGTTATTAATGGTTATAAAGATTCTGATTCAGAGATAATTGGAGGATAATACCGCTTCCACAGATGAAATAATCCAACACAAACACAGCATCCTTCTCCCTCCATCATACCCTTCCTTTTCCCCTGTCATCCTCTCTGTTCATCTTTCTTCTTCTTTCAATTATGTTCCAACAAAAACACCAAAGACAGAGGATTACTGCACAGACACAGTACTATATGTTCATATATAATATATATATATATACAGTATGTAGAGGTGTGAATCACAGGGTAACTCACGATACGTTGTTACATGATAATAATATCAAAGATTACGTGAACGTGATAATAACTGAAGAAAAACATTAACGTTAAAAGTGCAGGATTTATCGGAGAGAAAGGTCAAAGGTCATGATCCTGCTGTTAACTCACTCTTCTTCAGCCTCAGTTTCCCCTCATTCATTTAAACCTTACACTCTATATATCACTATATCATTTTCTTCACTATTAATGGAACTTATATATATATGTATATGTGTATATATATATATATATATATATATATATATATTCTCCTTCCATGTCCTACAACACAGATGCAGTAGCAGCAGTCATCGTAATCCTGTGAGCTGAACAGAGCAGCCAAACACACACTCTGGATTCCTGCAGTGTCACACAGATTACACACACACACTCATACACATACGAGTGTGTGTGTGTGTGTACACAGTCTCTCTCTCTTCTGTCTAAGGTTTCTTTACATTTTAATTCACAGGGCCGAAGAGAGAGAGACACAGACACACACACACACACACACACACACACACACACACACACACACACACACACTGTGTAATCCCAGATCAATCACAGATTGAAACAGTTAATCTCTCATCTTTTTCTCTGTGTGTTTGTTTGTTAGTTTGTATCTCTGACCTCCTCTTCTTCTTCTTCTGCTGTGACCATGTGAGAGAAGCTGAAATTAGACATAGTTTAACAGCAGACACACACACACACACACACACACAGATGTTATCATCTTCTGCAGACATCGTGTTCAGATTAAAAGTCACATTTAAAGATGACATAAACAACATGTTCAGTGTTGTGATGTCATGATCAAAATTAACTCTGTGACCTCACACTCATTCAACAAAACCTTTAAAACTAAATGAACAGAGGAGGAGGAGGAAATCCTTTCAGGAAGTAAAGAGAGCACATGGTGATGCTGCTGTGAAACAATATCACCATTGTGTTGCTGCATTGGTTCACATCACTGCTGCTGTTAATGGATTATTATTGTCAGGAGGACGGATGAGGTCACTTCCTGTCGTCTGGACAAAAGAAACGTGTGTGTGTGTGTGAGATACAGGGACAGGGGGACAGAGGGACAGGAGGACAGAGGGACAGGAGTAGGACAGAGGGACAGGAGTAGGACAGAGGGACAGGGGGACAGGAGTAGGACAGAGGGACAGGAGGACAGGAGGAGGACAGAGGGACAGGAGGAGGACAGAGGGACAAGAGGAGGACACAGGGACAGGAGGACACAGGGACAGAGGGACAGGAGGAGGACAGAGGGACAGGAGGACAGGGGGACAGGAGGAGGACAGGAGGAGGGCAGAGGGACAAGAGGAGGACAGGGGGACAGGAGGAGGACAGGGGGAAAGGAGGAGGACAGAGGGACAGGAGGACACGAGGAGGGCAGAGGGACAGGAGGAGGACAGGAGGACAGGAGGAGGACAGAGGGACAGGAGGAGGACAGGGGGACAGGAGGAGGACAGAGGGACAGGAGGAGGACAGGGGGACAGGGGGGAAGGAGGAGGACAGAGGGACAGGACGACAGGAGGACAGGACAGGAGGAGGACAGGGGGACAGAGGGACAGGAGGACAGAGCAGCATGGACGGACTCTCCTGTGCTAAAGCCTGTAATCAGTTTATCAGCAGAGCTCAGTCTCTGACGTCCTCTCTACGCTTTTACTCTTTCACTTTGTCCTTTTTTCATTCACTGAGCATAAATCACGTCTTTATTTGTCAGAGACTTTAACTTTTTAAAAATCTCTTTCACCGTCAGAGATAAAATGTCATTTTAAACACAGGCACACAGGATGGATTTACTGTTTGTTTGTTTGACCTAAATAAAAATATCACATCTCAGAGTTTATGAAACTCAGACAGAGTAACACATACACTGATAAGAAGAACTAGATTAACATTAACTAAACGTCTTCTTCATTAAAAGTGTTTAACCACATACTTGTCATCAATTATCATTCAGATAAAGTGTTTTTGAATCATAAAAATCATCAGCCTGGTGCTGTCACAGATGCACTTTCATTTCCTAAATGCTCTAATCTACTTTCACTGCTGGCCTTCTTTCCTCTCTCACACACACACACACACACACACACACACACAGTATAAAGCTATTAAACTGTTGTAGTAAAGTCAGCTTGTATTTGCAGGTTTGTATAGATTATATATAGATTATGTAAAAATGGACCATGACACAGAATTAATGTGTGGTATGCAAATGCATTTTCTTTGAAATAATACTATTGTATGTTTGTTTTGTGTGTGGACAGAATGTGGTGACGCTGCTGTGAATGATGATGATGATGAAGCTGATTCAGTGACATTTAAGATTCTCTCACGCAGTCTCAAATAAAACAATCTCATATTGAGTTGAGATGATTCCAGGACACCTGCTGACATTTATGAGACTTATTGTTAGAGAATGTTTTAAATGTCATTCAGACACACACACTGTTCTCTCCATTGTTTATTGAATATTATATTTTAAGAGAGGCTTTTATATCGCGTCAGTCACAAGGATTTAAATTAACATTAGAACACGGTTCATGAATCTTTGTAAATTGTGTCAATTGTATTGTGATGTGGCCGTGTGAGGTCACACTATATATATATATATATATGTGTATATATATACATATATGTATATGCATATATACTGTGTATATCAGTATTATTCCTGCAGAATCTCTCACACACATGCTCTGTTTTATTTATTGATTCATTTGAAAGCTTTATGCTGAGTGAACCTCGGGGTGAACCTCAGTGTAACCTCTGCTGTGTCAGCCTGAGGTGTTTATTATGGGCTGTTTCTGTCTGGAGAGCACAGACTAAAGCACTAATGCACTGAACAATCAATCACTTCATCAGCACTCTGCTCTTAATAACACAGAAATATAATAATAATAAAACACAAACATGGAAATCAGCCCCAGGCTCACAAACACATACTAGCAATATATAAGACCAATAGTCTATATATATTTGTCACGTTAAAATAAAATCTCTGTGAGCGTTCACAGTGTGTGGATTTAAGTTAAAGGATCAGTACGTGAGTGACAACAGTCGTGCTTATTTATACCCGGCTCTAATCCCCTACGACCTTTGACCTGAGCTCACCTGTCACGTGACCCCTCCTGCTGCAGGGATCCAGAGCCAGACCGTGGACATGGAGGAGGGGAAGTGGGCGTTTGTGGGCTCAAAGGTGGATCTGCGCTGTCGCTTCATCAACAGCTCTCCACCCGTCAAGATCTCACAGGTATTTACATGGTGGATGTTTGTGTTGACCTGTGAGCCGATCGCCATCGCCATCACGCTCACCGCGCTCCGCTCTTTAAGGTCACGTGGCAGAAACTGGTCAACGGCACCAAGCAGAACGTGGCCATCGCCAACCCCTCCCTGGGCGTGTCCGTGGCCCCCGCCTACAGGGACCGCGTCACCTTTAAGAACGCGGCGGTGAGGCGGCGAACTCCCACCCTGGAAGACACCACCATCACCTTCTCCTCGCTGCGCCTGGCCGACGAGTCCATGTACATCTGTGAATACACCACGTTTCCTGCTGGGAACAGAGAGAACGCCGTCAACCTCACCGTCTACGGTAACGCACATACAGTATACATCTGACGGTACAGGTGTCATCACAGTCTTTTAGTCCCGTCTCGCCTCAGTCACTGAACGTGCTTCACTAAATGTTTTCAGGGTTTTAAAGTCTTTTTAACTTAAATCTACACTTTGACATTGTCGTCTTTGACGTGGCGCTCATGACTCTTCAGTGACAACACTCTCTGACCAATCAGAGGCCGGAGTGGTGCCCGGAGTAGGAGGATCTGCTGTTCAGGAGAACCGCTGTTTACGTCACGTTTCCAGACTTTCTTTTTCTGCGCTTGCAGAGCCTGAGAATAGAATAAAACCCAGCGTTCTCAGCAGTGACTGAAGTGTTTGTTTTCAAACTTTAGGGCTTCATAAACGAGCTAATGGCATTCATTGGAACTTCCTTTCTATGGGAGCTTTAAAGCAGAACTAGACCGGAAGTTCCTATTAACGCTTTTTTAGTGTGTATCTGCATCATTACCTTGTTTATGAAGCCCTGAAGGTTCTAAACAAACAGTTCAGCCACTGCTGAGAACGCTGTGTTTATTGTAATCTCGGGCTCAGCGAGATCTCTGAAAAAACCCGGTCCGCTTACGGATCCTCCTGCTCCGGGCACTAGTCCGGGCACATCCGGTTGCGCACATTGAACCGCAGAAGAAGAATAACGTCCGTTGTGGAGGTGTTTCACGAGCGACAGTGTCTTCTGACTCTGGGTCTGACCACGGTCTAAGGTAGTCAAAGGGACTGCGGCGGGGAGTCGTGAAGAAGCTATTTTTAAACACTGTTAAAACAATGTTTCGATAATGAGTAGCAGTGCATCCACCGTTCCAAAGGGGGGAGCTGTGCTTCTGAGAGCTTCCGGGTTGATAGATTTGAGTCTCAAATCTCGCTGTTGGGAAACACCGTCAGAAAAGTGGATTTCTATCGGCTCGTTTACAGAAGCTAGGAGGTTTTTGACCATAAAAACAAGTTAATGTATGTAAGTAGACCTCCATAACTGACATATATGTGCAACAGGACCACTCTATGTGACCTTTAAACATCGTCAGGGTAGGAACTTAAAAAAACCCAACAGGTACCAGGTTCTATCACTGATGGATCAGAGGAAAAAAAAAAACGTGCCATGGCAAGGCGAGGCGAGCTGGGACTGTGAGGTGGAAAAGCAACATCTATGTTTGATTGAGGTTACTGTTCATGTTCCCTCAGTTCGTCCAACCACTCAGATGACTCTGTCCACTCCCACTCTGGTGGCTCGCTCGTCCAACCTGAGGACGCCTGTGGCCTCCTGCGTCTGTGCCAACGGGAAACCAGCCGGCGTGATCAGGTGTGGATGTGATGATGACGGCTATGACGTGAGTTTCACTGACTCTCTGTTCACACTGTGTCACTGTGTGACTCTGGTTGGTCTGTGGCGAACAGGTGGGAGGCAAAGGTTCCAGGAGAGGTCAGCACTCGTGAGTTCAGGAACTCCGACGGGACGTTCACCGTGCAGAGCGACTACATCCTGGTGCCGAGCAGAGAAACTCACAGAGAGACGCTGACCTGTGTCACCACCTACAACCAGGAGGTCTTCACCGACAGCCTCACGCTGGATGTTCAGTGTAAGTCTCCTCATGTCTTTCACCTGCAGTGTGTTTGGAAGTGACAATTAACTGTGTGTGTGTGTGTGTGTACCAGATGAGCCGGAGGTTTCCGTGGACGGCTTTGACGGGAACTGGTATCTGAACCGAGAGAACGTGGAGCTGAGCTGCTTGGCTGACGCTAACCCGGCTGTTTCTCTGTATCAGTGGAGACTGTGAGGAAAACACAAACACAAATTTAATTATAAACATCAACATCTTCTTCACCTCCATCACTGTCACTGAAAACTCTCTGTAATAATGTGGAAGAAAACGAGACGAGTGTCAGGGGTCAAAGGTCAAAGATTAGAGCAGGTGAACCGGATGCTGAGCAAGTGATGACTGTGTGTATTTAACTCATATACAATTACATAAGTGGATCATCTTAGTATTATATTGGATGCATTATATATTATGATCATAATAATTATGTGCAGCAAACATAAAGCATCTTAACTAACTTTCAACTTTTTCACTTCTGTTCATGTTTGTCTAAATCTTTGTTTATGATCTCCAGTTTGAAAACATCTTCACCTGAACTGTCAAGATGAGATCAAATATACGTTAGTTTCAGTCGTGTAATCTGTGCAGGAACTACTATATTTATGATTATTATTATTATTATTAGGGCTGAACGATTTTGAATAAATATCTAATTGCGATTATTTTGACAGGAAATGCGATTGCGATATGATTGGTGATATCACAGGGAACGGTCATTTTTACATCATTATTCTCATTGTCATTCAAAAAGCAGCTCTGTAAGAAACATATACAGAGCAATCTAAACTTATATTTTGTCACATTTTGGCTTGAACAAATACTGCGAAAATTGCAGTAAGCTGTATTGCGCTTTCGATTAATTGTTCAGCCCTAATTATTATTATGATGATGAATAATTAATTTCTTCTGTTTTGATGAAGGATCAACGGCTCCATACCGAGCAGCGCCGAGATCCGCGACAACGTGCTGAGCTTCAAAGGTCCGGTGACGTACGAGCTGCAGGGAACGTATGTTTGTGACGCCACCAACAGCATCGGGACACAGTCGGGCTCTGTGGACGTCAGCATCATAGGTGAACGATCATTCAGGATAATCACTGTGACTCACTCATATAGTTCATAATAATAGTAATTCTGGTGTTTGTTGGATCTTAGAAAAACCACTTCCACAGATTGCGACCAGTGACGTCATCAGTGTGATCGCCCTGTTACTGGCTGCCGGAGTGCTCATGGGCATCACCATCACGGTGCTGATCCTGAAAATAAGAAGCAGAAAAGAGCACTCCTCGTACGTCATCGACGTGACTCAGGTTTTCGCTCTAATGTGGTTTACCGTGTCCTCTTTGATCGTCGTCTTTTATTCTCCTTTACTTCTTCTCCAGAAACTCGTCCCCGTCCAGAAAGCTGGCTCAGCCCATCAGGAAAAGACCGGGGGAAGATATTCAGGTAAAGTCCATATCATTATCATGTTAAATAAACTGGTTCTGACAGATCCTGAGCTGAACAGGGTCAACAACTCTCACACAACAGCAGACTCTCAGGTGACCTGAACGACCCGCTCTCACACCTGGACTCAAGTGAAACCAACAACGTGGAACTGGGTCAGAGGATGAAGGAGCTGCTTTGTTCAACAGGGAAAAGACAGGATTTCAGTCTCCAAAGGCTTCAGAGTCCTTAGTCTTCAGAGGCTTCAGAGTATTCAGACAGAGTCTTCAGAGTCTCTGGAGTCTACAGAGTATTCAGAGTCTTCAGAGTCTCCATAGTATTCAGTCTTCAGAGTCTCCATAATATTCAGTCTTCAGAGTCTCCATAGTATTCAGTCTTCAGAGTCTCCAGACTCTTCAGAGTCTCCATAGTATTCAGTCTTCAGAGTCTCCAGACAGAGTCTTCAGAGTCTCCATAGTATTCAGTCTTCAGTCTCCATAGTATTCAGTCTTCAGAGTCTCCAGACAGAGTCTTCAGAGTCTCCATAGTATTCAGTCTTCAGAGTCTCCAGACAGAGTCTCCATAGTATTCAGTCTTCAGAGTCTTCAGAGTCTCCAGACTCTTCAGTCTCCTTAG
The DNA here is from genome assembly GCF_963457635.1 of Microchirus variegatus. NCBI lineage: Eukaryota > Metazoa > Chordata > Actinopteri > Pleuronectiformes > Soleidae > Microchirus > Microchirus variegatus. Next base: position 5,004,307 of record NC_139803.1, on the reverse strand, counting down.
TATTCAGTCTTCAGAGTCTCCAGACAGAGTCTCCATAGTATTCAGTCTTCAGAGTCTTCAGAGTCTCCAGACTCTTCAGAGTCTCCATAGCATTCAGTCTCCAGAGGCTTCAGAGTCACCATAGTATTCAGTCTTCAGAGGCTTCAGAGTCTCCAGTCTTCAGTCTCAAGAGGCTTCAGGGTCTCCAGAGTATTCAGAGTCTCCAGAATATTCAGTCTTCAGAGTCTCCAGAGGCTTCATAGTCTCCATAGTATTCAGTCTCCAGAGGCTTCAGAGTCTCCAGAATATTCAGTCTTCAGAGTCTCCATAGTCTCCAGTCTCCATAGTATTCAGTCTTCAGAGCCTCCATAGTATTCAGTCTCCAGAGTATTCAGAGTCTCCATAGTATTCAGTCTCCAGAGTCTTCATAGTCTCCATAGTATTCAGTCTACAGAGGCTTCAGAGTCTCCAGTCTTCAGTCTCCAGAAGCTTCAGGGTCTCCAGAGGCTTCATAGTCTCCATAGTATTCAGTCTCCAGAGTCTCCAGAGTATTCATAGTCTCCATAGTAGGCTATTCAGTCTCCAGAGTCTTCAGAGTCTCCATAGTATTCAGTCTCCAGAGTCTCCATAGTATTCAGTCTCCAGAGTCTCCATAGTATTCAGTCTCCATAGTATTCAGTCTCCAGAGTCTCCAGAGTTTCCAGACCAGAGTTAAACGTCTTCAAACTGAAGTCCAGTCTCCTGCAGCTCACTACAGAAGACATGGTTTCAGACATGGAGACATGGAGTTTCTACTAAAAGCTGCTGCAGCTTCATAAAGCAGACATCACGTGTCTCTGCTGACTGTGTTCATCTGTTGTGTCTCAGGATGACAGAACAGTGGACAGGACACTGAAGATCTTGCTTTCATTTTGACCGGATTTGATGACAAAGTTGAGGTGTCCAGTGATTCCATCTGTTGTGTGAAGTAGCTGCAGGGCCATCATAAAGACTGAAGAAGTAAACTTGTGTGTGTTGTGTGGTTGTTTGTCAGCAGCACTCGGGCCGTTTTTACGAGGAGCTTCCAAACACAGCAGACTACGTGAGCTACAGACTGGCCTGTAACAAAGAGGACTACCCTGAAGCGTACTCCCCTCCCATCAACCCCCCGCTCTCTTTCCTGCCTCAGCACCCTTACCCGTCCTCACAAACCACCAGCACCACCAACAGCAGCTGCACCAACACGCCCAAAAACACCTTCTCCCCGACTTCACACACAGCGGCCATCTTTAAATACCCGTCAGTCCCAGGTCTGGCTCCTCCTCCAGGAGCAGCAACGTACACGTTTCCTAAAGAACAATACGTCTGATGAACGTGAGGAGTGACGTGGACATCTGTGGAAGACAAAAGACAGCGTTTGTTTGTTTGTTGTTGGACATTTTTCTCTGGTTTTTGTCTTTGTTACGTTTTGAAAAAGGGAAAATCATTTTAGCCTGAAATGATTTGACTTTGTGTTGCATGGATGAATGAATGAATGGATGAAGGTCCAGCCCTTACTTTACCTTTTCTAAGAAATATAAAGAATACAAACATGACACTTTCCTACTGTTTGTACTCAGCAGCTGTACTTTGACTCTTTTATATCTGTTTTTATTTGACATTGATGTCCATTTCTAAATGTGATGTTTATATTTGTGGTAGCTGTGGTTTCTTTTTGTATTCATTGACACTGGTTGTTGGATGAACTGATGAACTTTAAATAAAACAATGTAAACAAACATCATTCATTCATTCTGACTGAGTTCAGTCGTCAGCAGATTACAGACACATCTTCATATTTATATATGAAATATAAAGTTAGATGATCCTTTTAGTTTGACATGAACCAGCGACACAGAGCGTCTGTGGCTGCAGCTCAGGGAAGAAAGATGATCCGTCTTCTACATTCATTCATGACAAAGGTCTCACGTTACACAGTCAAACAGCGCTTCGACCTTCTCTCTTAACAAACTCTCAAACATAAAGTCTTTCCTGACACCATGATGATGATGATTCAAACCCAAAGACTTATAAATCTTTATCTTTATCTTTATTTAATCCTAATCCCAATCTCATCAGTAGAGTTTACTCTGACGTCCTCGCATGAACTCTGAAATGAAAATCTTTTCCAGTTTCGGCAGCAGTGAATTCATCCTCATCCTCATCCTCATCCTCGTGTGTGTTTAACACAGACTTTTCTTTATCCTTCAGTCGAGAAACAAGCAAAGAGCAAATAATAATCTAAAAAGACAGAAATCCTTCTTTAATCCAGCGTGACTGTGGTTTTATATCTGCTGGAAACACTTTTCACTTTCACCAAAGAAAAGAAACACTGAAGTGTTTTTAATGTGCAGAATATCCATGTGTGTGTGTGTGTGTGTGTGTGTGACCTGTCCACTCCTGAGTATGTGTGGCATCATGAAAAATAGATGAGCTCAGTATCACCGTGTTATTCTAACCCTGAGGACGGAGTCATGGAGAGAAAGGAAAACTCCATGAATAATGGAGGTCTAAATCAGTTTAGTGAGGAGCCTGTTTCTCTTCCTACTCTCAGTCTGATGAAGTCAGAGGCTGCAGCTGGATTCTCTCACACAGTGAAGACGCTGGAAAAGGCTTCGCTCGCCATGTTTTTGGACTAAAGCGGCGCTTGGACTCAGGATCATCATGATACCATGGTGGCCCAACTGTTAGGGCTGACCTTTCTATTCCTGCGCAGCAGCCTCGTCGCCACGGACAGCGAGGGTAAGGCGCTCCGTTCTCCACCGTCTTTAAAACAGAGAACAGCATGTATTTGTACGTGAAGTCATACTTTACATTTGTGATCAATATTCACCTTTGATTTTTTTGTTAAAAGTAAAAAGAAAATAGTATTTTATCATGTGACACGTTGTGCATAAAGTTGGAAAACAGTTTCTAAGATTTTATAAGATGACGATGAGACGAAAGGAAAATAAAATGAATGATTGGATGAATCCAGTTTGTCTGAAAGTCAGAGCGTAATCATGAAATCAATCCTGTAAGTGAGGACGAGCAGATCACATGACACGCTCGTCTACTACACACACACACACACACACACATGATTGTCCTCTGTCTTCAGTGGTGAAGATCAATCACAAAGGAGAGGTGGTGTATAAAGACAGCAGTGTGTATGGGGTGGTGGGTAAAGCCGTGATCCTGGAGTGTGGCACCACGTTACCAGACCTGTACATATGGAGCTTCACCAAACCCGGCACAGAGGCCATCAAAGCCGTGGTTTACGACCTGGGCAAAGGTCCCAGGATCCAGAAGCTGGCCCAGACTCTGGGTCGCCTGTCAATCATCTCAAAGAGTGCGGCCGTGAGCATCGAGAAGCTGCCTCTGTCCGCACACGGCCTCTTCACCTGTCAGGCCTTCTATGACATCGACAGCGAGCCCGTCGTCTACTACTACTACGTGCACCTCACTGTCAGAGGTAAGACCACGTTCAGAGCACCTGTCCATCACAGGGACACACAGACAAACACTCGTTCACTCAATCACAACAGAATTTTGTCTGGAATAATAATTATCCAATCCCAATTGTACTTTGCACTTTAAACAAACCCCAGTGGACCAAAGTGCTGTACATAGTACAAAAAACACATAATGAGTTAAAACCTAAAAAATGAAATACAATAAAATAACATAAAATAGATTACCATAGAACACAAGAAAAGAAAAATGACAGCCTTACAATAAACATCTTGCAAAGTGTTGAAGGCCAAAGAGAAGAGGTGGGTTTTAAGAAGGGATTTAAAAACCTGTCTAATGTTCAAAGGCAGATCATTCCAAAGATTTGGAGCCGCGACTGCAAAGGTACGATCCCCTCTGAGCTTCTGCTTGGTTTTGATCAGCTGACAAGGCCATTCAGGGATTTAAAAACAAATAAAATCATTCAAAAATGGATCCTGGATTGTATGGGCAGCCAGTGGAGTGAGGCTAAAATGGGAGAAATGCACTCAAACTTGCATGTGCACGTTAAAAGACATACGGCAGCGTTTTGTAGCATCTGAAGGCAGGTGATGGAGGACGCGCTAACCCCCACATAAAGAGAATTGCAGTAATCCAGCCGTGTGGTCACAAAGGCATGAATCACCATTTCAAAGTGTTGCCTCGAGAGAATAGGCTTTATTTTGGCTTTATTTTGGCCAGCTGCCTCAAATGAAAGACACTTGATTTGACAAAGGACCTGATCTGGCTGTCCAGCTTCAGATCAGAGTCCATTATCACTCCCAGGTTTGTAATGGTGGGTTTTACAAGTTGGGCCAAGAAGCTCCAACAATAACAGCGTGCATAAGTTAGCAGGAGGTTTGATATTTGCTGGATATTCATTTTCGAAAGACATTTTGTCAATCAACAAATAGACATTTTCCCATTCTGCTCGCTGTAGTAATTGCCAAGGGTAGGCAGCTACTTACTACAGGTAAAATGCATGAAGAGCTTTCACTGCTGCTGATTGGCTGTTACCGTGGCTCTTCGTGTAACCAATCAGATGGTGCTGTGGGTGGGACAATGCTGGAGACACAGTAGTGACTCTGCAGACAGAGCTGAGCAGCTGTAGCGGAGCCAAAGAAACCCACTTTTAAATTGAAATATAATCGGCCGGCGAATGAGAAAATATATTTTTGTTGATTTTTGGTTAATATTTTAAATATTTAATTTCATGCTGTTTCAACATAATGGCAGATATCAACAAAACTGTACCTGTAGTAGTTAGTAGCTGTCTACCATTGGCAACTACTACAGCAATCAGAATGAGAAAATGTTTTTTGAAAACGAATATCAAACCCCCTGCTTACTTATGCACGCTAACAATAACAAATGATAACAATAACAATAATGATAATGATAACAATACTACCCAAGGACATTCGTACATCACCTAAAAGAGAGGAAATGTATTTGTCTTTGCCGTGAACCCAGTCCCCGTCAGTAAACCTTACCTCCTGATGAGCGACGCGTCTCCAGTGGAAGGGTCCACCATGTGGATGCGCTGTAACCTGGACAACGGCACCGGGCCCATCCAGTATGTGTGGCAGCACGAAACCCACCGAGGCAACGTGTCCACCTTCTCCCAGGGAAACAGCAGCGTGATCAACGTGACCAACGTCAACCGCAACCACACGGGCTGGTACCGCTGTGCTGTCAGCAACCCCGTCAACACCGAGACCTCCAACCGCTTATGGCTGGACACCATCTGTGAGTATTCTGGGATGTTTGCTGCAGTAGATGAAGACAAAAACAAAAAGTCACAGAGGTGAAAATGACGTGAACTGTTCGTCCTCAGACGGCCCAGACCTCCCTCAGATAGACGTGACCCCGTACAGCCTGACAGAGCGAGGCTATTCCGCTCTGGAGAGAGAGACGGTGTCTTTGCTGTGTCAGGCTCAGTCCAACCCGGTCAGTCAGTACGTGTGGTTCTACAACAACTCACAGGTCTACACCGGCCCTCAGTTCACCATCACCAAGATCCTCCGCATGCACACCGGAGAATACGCCTGCTTGGCCCAGAACACGTACCTCAACACCCGCTCCAGAAAAACCATCAGCCTGACTGTCTACTGTGAGTCTGACCTCTGACCTCCTCAGTCCTTACATGTGTTCTTCTGTCTTTGGTTCATTTGACAAAGACAAAGGAAACATCTGTCCTGTCATTCTTCCTCTCTTCTATTTCAGACTCTGTAAACTCTTATATTTCACTGCTCTGTAAACTCACAGCACATACACAGCACACACACAGCAGAGTCAGAGTGTGGAAGCACTGCACACCTGTTTGGACGTCTGGGAGCTGGGACTCTGTGTCAGGTACTCGCTGTGATGTCACAGACTCACTGTGATGTCACAGCCATGACAAACACAGGCTCTTCCTGACAACCAGCCAGTGTTTGTCATTGAACTCTTGAGTTTGGTTTTGCTCGTCAGAGCATTGTCTATATACATGCATCTCTCATCATTCTAGAGCAGGGGTCTCAAAGTCAAGGCCCCGGGGCCACATGCGGCCCGCCAGTCGATGTCCTGCGGCCCTACACTTACTTTAAATGATTAAACTCAACATTTAATGATATATAAGCCTCTAGTGTCCATAGTCTAGTGATTTTATTACAATTGTCGACATGTATATTTTGATTTAATGTTTTAATTCTGTTTTATTTCTGTCTGTTTTTGTTATTTACAGTAGAGCTGCAACAAACGATTATATTCGTAATCGATTAATCGATGAATCGTTTGGTCAATAAAATGTCAGTTAATGTTAAAAAACGTTGATCAGTGTTTGTCAAATCTGGAAATTATGATGTTCTCGAACGTCTTTGTTTTGGTCACAAACCAAAATGATTGAGTTTTAATGATTTCTTTGTTATGTGGAGCAAAGAAACCAAGAAAATATTCACATTTAAAAAGCTAAAACAATCAGAAATCTTGCTTTAATAAACCGATTATCGATTATCAAAATAGTTGACGAATAATGTAGTAATTCAGCGTCATAAATGTGAGTTTTTTTTGTCTTGAACTATATATCAAAACAAACACTTTTACGTTGAAATGGTGTGTGATGACATCCTAATTGCAACATCATGGTCGATTATCAAGATATCATTTTCATTTCTAATCACCAAACTTAAACTTTCTAAACCCTTAATTTTTTGCGAATCCCCTCCTGACCAGACTAGAAGTTCACTTCGAGTGACCCTGTTCTAGAGTGACATCAGACCTCTTCCTTCAGCCCTTGTGACCTCCTGTGACCCCCCCCCCCCCACGCTGCACATCACTGTGTTGTTACGCTGTCTTTATGTCCACAGACCCTCCTGATGGATCCCCGTCGTGTTCTGTGCAGCCGGCTCTGAATCACACCTCAGTGAAGCTGCTCTGCTCGTGGCCCGGTGGTCTCCCCTCAGCCTCCCTCCACTGGACCGGAGACCTGAAACACGTGGAGCCAGAAGAGGCCGGCGAGTCCAACACTGCCACCTGGCTGCCACCTGAAGGCTTGACGTCCAACAGCAGCGTGTTTTCGTGCAGAGGCTCACATCCAGCTCTGAAACAAGAGACACAATGCAGCACACGCACATGTGAGACTCACACACACACAGCAAGAGACTCCATTTTACTTTTACTCTTCTTCTTTTTACTCGTCCTCCTCCTCTTCCAGATGTTCCCCCTGCAGAGCCGGTGTGTTTAGCCTACGTGACCAACAATCGTCAGTATTTGATGCTGTCCTGCTCCTGGGATGGAGGGGCCCCAAAAGCCTTGGTGTGGTGGGAGGGCCCAGGAGGCCAAGGCAAAGTTGGAGAGGAAACCTCCAACATCCTGGTCCTACGCTACGGCTCTGCTCGCAGTGAGAAACCGTACACCTGCCACGCTAAACATCCTCTCCTGGAGCAAACCAAGACCTGCAAGCTCACACTGGGTCAGTGCACTGTGGCAAAAACACGTCACTACAAACACGGCTTGGTCATATATGATCTAACACGATGACTGGTCTCCTGCAGAGGCCCCCGTGCTGCTCACACAGCGCAGAGTTGTGTCGGTGTACGAAGGCAGCGACGTCCAGCTCACCTGTAACCTGAGAGACAACTACCTACCGGTCACTGAGATCACGTGGTTCAACAACCAGGGCGTGGGAATCCGAGAGACGTCCAAATACAGGCTGCTGCGGACGTCTGCGTGGGCCAATCTGACGGTGAGGAACACGGACGAGGCTCAGGACAGCGGCGAGTACAGGTGCACCACCTTCAACGCCGTGGGACCCACTGAAATCAACGTCACCCTGCTGGTCAAGAGTAAGAAATACACGTGTTGTGTTTGAGGCACTGATTTAGGATCAACCTATTAAATAGCCATTTGTCTGCTCCGTCAGAACATCCCATGCCACCCAACGTCACCCTCATCACCGTGATGTACAACAGCCGGCGGCGTGACGAGGTGGAGCTGGAGTGGCAGGTCCACGGCGAGGAACGCGACGAGGAACGTGGCGAGGAACGCGGCGAGGAACACGGAGGCTGGACAGGCTTCATCCTGGAGCACAAATGGGTGTCTGAGCGACCGGGAAGGAGACGCAGCAGCATCAGCAGCAACGACTCACAGATCACAGAGAGGATCGCTCCGCCCGTCTGGTACCGTCACTTCGTCCAGGACCCAGAGGTCAGAGGTCACACAGTGGTCAGGCTGACCCCCACCATGACCTACCAGTTCAGAGTCACTCCCGTCAACCACCGCACCATCGGACACCCGTCTGCAGCAAAGACTCCAGGTACACAGTCGGGGAGGGAGGGAGGGAGTCTGGTGGAGTGGATGTCCTTTCATGGACGGACTCTAGGAAAGGACATCCACACAAGTCTGAGTCAGCACCACGATCACTGCACTTTAAGTCTGTGTGCCTTTGAGCAACGCACAGGCACGGATGACAATGTCACACAAAGTCAATGAAGACAAGTCTAACATTTCTTTGTTTTTCTTTTTGTGTTGTCCACATGTAGGTGAAAGACTCACACACACAAGAACACACTCTCACACACACAGACACACACACACTCTCCACATCTGTCACTCACTTCCTCTTCATCAGCTTCTGTCCTCTGTCCTCACCCTGGCTCTTTCTTCTGCTCCAGACTCTGTGTTAATTATTGTTGTTTTACTGTGTCAGTGGATCAGGAAACTTACTTTACTTTAAAGCAAGCCTATGTAACTTTCACATGTCAACAGTCACTGAATCCAAAGTAATAATATAAAAGTTTAACTGGAGTAAGTAGATTAAAGTCTGAGTTATCTCAGTTAACTCGCACACTTTCATCTAAATACACAACGTTCACATTTTAAATTTAGGCTGCAACAACAGATCAATGAGTTAATCAATGACGAAATGAATTAAGTGACTTCTAAATGACTTCCATCTTTGACAGTTTACATTTTAAAGTCTTGAGGAGCAAAAAACGGCTCAAATGAATCAAAAGATTTAATCCAGAGTCCTCAAACTCCGCTTAATATCAAGTTAAAATTAATGGGTTGTTTTACAGACTCACAAATCCATTTATTTATTTATTTACTGTTTTGTCCCATGCCAACACAGATACGTTTATTTTGAAATTCATTCTGCCTGCTCCGACTGAACTGTTGGGTTTTGAGTTTAACCCCAAACCTGATTTAATCCATCATTAAATTAGCAGATTACCTGCAGCTTTTTGCAAATAAAGTAAAAACTATAAGAGTTCATATCATACATTTAGATCTGGACTTTCAAATAAATGACACAGATCTCAACATTTATATGTGAGAATTTGTTTGTCATTCATTAACTTACATAGTCTTGCTTTAATGTATTACATTTATGTTGAAACAGATTCACTGATCATATTTAGATGGATTTAATAGCACAGTATTTTAAATAGACACACACACACAGAGTGTGTGAGTTTGTGTGTGTGTGTGTGTGTGTTAAGCCCGTGTTGGAACTGTGATGTGTTGCAGCCGAACCGCGTTCCAACATGTATCCTGCCGTCATCGGAGCGGCCATCGGCGGGATGCTCTTCGCAGCTCTGCTCACGGCGCTGCTGCTCGTATTCATCATCCGCAACCGCAACAACAATCCTCGTGAGTCCTGCGCACAAACACACAAACACACACACACAAACACCAGCACCTGCACGACAACTGTGTGTTTATACGACAGCGTTAATGTTGTGTTTTTTCACCTCCTACAGGACTACATGACATGCTGTTTGGCTCGTGAGTATCTGGACATGTGAGTGACAGATAATCATCTGTGATGACATGACATTAAAGGCGTGTGTGTCTGTGTCTGTGTCTGTGTCTGTGTGTGTGTGTGTGTGTGTGTGTGTGTGTGTGTGTGTGTGTGTGTGTGTGTGTGTGTGTGTGTGTGTGTGTGTGTGTGTGTGTGTGTGTGTGTGTGTGTGTGTGTGTGTGTGTGTGTGTGTGTGTGTGCAGGCAGCACAGCCAGTCGAGAGAGAACATCAACTTCCCAGAAGACGAAGTGGTGCGAGGTTCAGAGGGAGGGATGGAGGAGATCGGTGGATCATCGAGCTCAGGTAAGATAAACATTTTATAGAAAATCAACATTTTAGTGTCTTAAGTTGAGATTATTTTTTAAAGTAAATCATCTACTGCTGCTACAGGTTAAAGTGTCAAGTATTTAGCGTGACCTAAAGTACACGCGAACACTCACTAATGTTACAGTCACGTCGTTCCACTCCAAACCAAAATGATCACAGACTTTAAACATAAAACCAACACATGTGGTGAAGCCACTTATATACACACACGTATATAAAGAAGTCCATGTTTACATGTGAGCAGGTCACGTGGTCGTACAGTAGATACAGGAGGAAACAAATCATCTTACTTTCACTGGTTTTACTTCACTTGTCTACTTTTTCCAGGTCCATCCCTGGCTTTACCTCGCGCTGCCTCACCCCTCACCATCTCCCCCATGAGTGCCACCCCATCCCCCTCCAGCCAGGCTCCTCCTCCAGCCGGAGACGAAGCGGTCAACGTCACCATCACCGTCAAGGCCACTTAGTACTTCATTGCCGACATTCTTGCATTTGTATTTAAAGCTTTGTAGAAATCAACACGCTTTTATACGATCCGTCAGTTTCATACATCGCCCTCATGGCGTGCATTTCCCATCAATCGTAGAAGATGAAGTGAACACTGCTCGTCTTTTAATCGTTTATTCACCACTGTCTCACGTTAATAAAAACATCATCACAACACAAACTATCCACCAAAAGCCGCCGACTTCACCCACAACATTTCGTACGTCCTGTGATGTTTTAAGTATTTAAATGTGTTTTTTCCTCCCGACAGACCACGAATAAAGTTGTCCAGATCAAAAAAGTCTTACATCTGCTGTCGTGTAGACGATCCGTCACGAACTGACTTGCTTATCTACAGTTAATGATGTTTTAAAAGTGTCTTCAGTGTCCGCTCAGCTGTCGTCACAGTTCAGTTCATGTTCAAGTGTTTTGAAGGCACAGCTTAGACAAAGGGAGTCGGATGTAACGGTTTCATCTGACTCGACGATCAACAGACATGAAAAAGTGTTTACTGACACACGACACACACACACACACACACACACACTTAAAACAACAGCGACATATTTACAGTTTCTCTCTCTCCTCGGCTGCTGCTCATACGATGGGGTGTAAAATCTTCTGGGTGCTGATGATGTCACCGAGCTTCTGTTTGATCTTCACAAAGAGACGTTTGAACTCCAGCCCGTCGCCCTGGAAACGCAGACGTGAAGTCTTTAGACTGCGATCTTAAAGGTGCCATATGTAAGAATGTGGCCGAAAACAGTTACTACATTCAAATTCAAAAATACAGAGGTCTTTTAGGTTTCGTTTTCTGACGTAACTGGCAACCCCGTGGTCGCTCGGCAGCTGAGACTCTACTGACTGCAATGATCGGTAGGTGGCGCCACATGACAAAACATGATTTCAAAACATAAACACGATTTGCAGTCTGCAAAATAATTCTTTTAATGCAAATATTTTGTCTGTACTGTTGTTGTTGGTGAGTTCCGTTTGTTATATGAACATTATTCCTGAGTCTCTGTGACATATTAGGAGGATTTTATGGCCAGTTGATTTAGATTTATTACATAATGCACCTTTAACCAATTATGGGATGTTTTTCTATTTCACATCAACCACGACAAATCCAATAGTTATTTCATTTCCTCCGATTGTGAAGTTTCCTGACGAGGTGGAAGCACTCACCTCTGCAGCTGACTGCTCTTTTCACATAGTTTCAATAATATGCAAATAAGGTGATTAACTTCTTCAAAAACACAAAGTGAGATGAGATGATGGGAGTGTTGGTGTGTGAACGTTGAAGCTCACCTTTGACAGCCTGAAGTCCAGCAGCACTCTGTCATTCATCTCCAGCATATGGACTTTAAAGATGAGTTTGTTGTTGCGCTTGTCCAGCGTGCTCAGCGTCACCTGCACAGCAGAGGGCGCTGCAGTCAACTTTAACTCTGGTTCAGGCTCGGATATGTTACGGAGAGCGCAGGTAACATATACATATACATATACATATATATATATATATATATATATATATATATATATATATATATATATATGTATAGTATAGTGAGAGCGGTACCTGTTTGGTGCAGCTGAGTTTGAAGCCGAGCGCGAGGCCGTCGCAGACGTCTTTCAGAGCAGATAACGATGCGTCAGCGTTCACGGCAGTGAAGAAACGCGTCATCCTGCGCACTAATCTCTGCCACGGTGACTGCGCAAGGAGTGAGAGTGAGAGAGGCGGTGAGCACGTGAAACATCTGGACTTCAGAATGTGAAGCAGTGAAGGTGAGATCATCACCTGACTGGCTCCGGGCGTGCCCAGCAGCTGACTCCCCAGCAGCATGTGCTCAGGCTTGGTCGGCTGGGAGAAGCTGACCTGACCGTCGGTCTGACTGATCAACAGCATGGCTTCCCAGGCACCGGCTGCGAGGTCAGGCTGAGAGCTGGAAAACTGCATCTGGTCATCGCTGTGGAGTCAGCAGTAAGACAAATAAATACAACTTTGATTTAAAATAACAATAATCATTCCAAGAAAATAAAGACATAAAGGTCCGACCTGTTGGCTCTGGATTTAAGTCCCACATCTGCTCGCAGAAGTTTGTTCCTTCCTGACGACGATGGTTGTTTTCCACCTGCACAGAATCACCGTCAGTCAGTTTGTTTAAACTTAAAGTGGACGAGTTTGCACAGAGTGAAACTTGCCTTGAGTAAACCAGCGGTCTTTCTGTATGTCTGAGATGGAGACGCGTGTGTCTGGACTGGACAGAAGTAACTTTGACAACAAACCTGAAAAACAACACAGGTTTGATGCGACAATGACAATATAAAGCATCAATGAGAGAGAAAAAACTGATATGATTTAGAACTTACTCAGAGGCATGGGTTGTATTTTCTTCCATGGAGGTAGATAAGTTTTCTTTTGGACCCAGTCTGAATATTCCTGACAGCTCTCTGTGGGCTGATCCCACGGTAACTCTGACAGTCATAAAAGAAAGACATACAGTCATGTGTTAGCAGTAAAATCACCATTCTATATACACACATGCGCTGATACCAGGATGAGCCGTTAGCCGACAGAGATAATAATGAGTGAGTGAGCACAGAAGCTTCACAAGATGCAACAACATAAAACTAAAGAGCAGCAATACTTAACCTCTTCCACCCTGACCCTCTGTTTGGAGTCCCTGCTTGAAAATGACATGCCCAAACTAAATAGAGTAAATCTCTGCAGTTATGTGAATAACTGTGGATTATCTTGGTATCAAAATAAAGATAACAGAGATTCACTCAGATGCCACTGTGTCAGAGTAAATGCACATGGAACACAACAAAAATGAAGGATTTTTTTTCTCTCGCCTAAAAAAATATTGAATTTTAAAGCAAATATCACTTTTAAAATATGCAGTAGGAGCTTAAAAACACATGGAGGTCATGTAACAACATGTGGACATGAGCTGTGCAATGGCTGATGCTGCTGAAGTGAAGCAGATTGAAATTACAGAGGTTTTAGTGAACAGATGTTCAGGCGTTCTCTGGTTTGGCACAGTTTGGCACCATCTGTGCCATTTGAGAGTTCTTAGGTACCAAATTATTAAAACCCATTTAATTTGATTTACATGTCACGATCGGTCTAAAAATAATTTGTTTTGAAAACTGGAAACAGGGAAGAAGAGCTTAAGAACAGGATTATGGAAATTCAGCATATGACTCCCAGATTGCCAAAGATGAAGATATTTCATCAAGGTGAATGATACTGTATTTATCTGCTTTACCTCCAGCCAGCATGGCCGTGAGGACGATCCCACAAGCCCAGATATCTGCAGGCTGAGCTTTGTACTCCAGTTGGCCCAGAAGCTCCGGAGCAACGTAGGGAAGCGTCCCACAGAGTCGATTCATAAGACGCTCTCGTCCTTTGAAACGAAACATGGTGGCCAGGCCAAAATCTGACAGCTTCAGGTTATCTGCAGGTGAAGAACAGCAGCTAAATATACACACGAAACACAAATCAACAGTTTTCTCTCAACAAGCTGTATTTCTTCACCTTTGTCATCCAGCAGGATGTTCTCGGGCTTAATGTCTCTGTGGGTGATGCCAACACTGTGAAGGTACTCCTGCAAATCCAGAGTTTAATCCAGAGATTATTCAGAGCAGAAAGTAGCAGCTGCAGATCACTCTCTCATCATTCACTCACCACTGCTGCTATGAGCTGCTGGAAGAACCTGTGAGCATCTTTCTCTGCCATCCCCACGTCAGGTTCTGGAGACAAAGGAAACGTCATTGATTCAATCATTGGAATGAACAAAAACAACTGGATATATGACTTTTCTGTAAGATACAGTTTCCCCAGTGGTTTTTAAATGGTTTACCAATAACAAACAATAACTAGCCTGCGCTGTCGGGGGCCGACAGCGAGGGGTATATCCGCAAACTTGTCCAATCCTCAACTTTCCAATATACCCAAAGTATACACACTCGCACCTGCCACTAACTGTTTTAATTAATTATTAATAAATTCAACAAAATAACTGTTAAATATTATGATATAATGCTGACTACACTTTATACATGTTCAAAGTATCCATATAAACTCCATATTGAACACAGAATACCTGAACTCATATACACACTCGAATATTATGGAGACCGATTCCATAATATCCGCATTTTTCGCGGATATAATTAGACATAATCCCTGTAAATGTCAGTAAATATGCTTTTTTTTTTATGTTCTGAAATCTAACACTGGAGAAACAAGTCAGTGTTTTTATAAAGTTTAAAGGATAATATGTAGGTATTTATTTTTTAAATGTCTATTATTGTGTATTTAGTACCTGAAAATGAACAACTTAGGCCAAAAATGGACACATTTCATGTTTAAATCTGACCAAAAGGCCTGGATGGATTGAGTCCATGCATCAGCCTTCTGCTCAAAAACTGCCTTTTAACAAATATAGCGCAATATAAACATATAATATCCCATGTTCAATCTCTGTCTAGAATGTCAATATCTAGTCCATACTGTATATATTCTGGAAGTTGTAAATTGTGTATAGTCTTAACGTTATTCTCTTTCTAATCCATGGTTATTATTAATAATCCTTATCTTTACGGTCTTGCTGCTGTAACGCTGTAAATTTCCCCACTGCCGGACGAATAAAGGACTCTCTTATCGTATGACCGTGCAGGAACCTGCATCAGTCTCTCACCTATTCTGTCAAAGAGCTCTCCTCCGGTGCAGTACTCCAGGAACAGGTACACCGTCGGCCCTTCCTTCCGATGGCCAAAGAAACGCACAATGTTGGCGTGGTTGAGCACCTGGAAAACGGCAGTGAATGGTATAAGAAAGAAACTTTAAAAGAAGCTTGTGTAGAGTGAGTCACGATGAGAGTCATGTTGAAGACGCACCTTATGGACGCACACTTCCTTTTTAACATTTTCAGCACACTCTTTGGACTGAGACGTGTCGATGACCTTGACTGCGACGGCCTCCTCCGTCTGCTTGTTCACCAGCAGGCGTACTCTGAGGAGAACAAGAAACACACATCATCAACAATCATCTAAACCTGTTTACATTGAGGATATCTTTATGCCACTTTTCTTCTTCATTAGCCAGGTTTGTAAACTGTGCTCTGTCCACACCAGAGTCCAGAGTGAGAACATCAGTGATTTTGTGTTAAAGGGACACTGTGTAGTATTTATGGGTTTATATGACCCAAAATCCACTTTTTTAAACATATTATGTGCTCCTGCATTGTCTAGTCGCTGTATAATAGTTTTTGTTTCATTTTCGTAGTGTTTCAAAAAGTCATGTAAAATAACATGGTCGCGGGCCGCGGTTGCATTGCCACTGTTAGCAGCGAGACGCCATGTTTCTACCGGAGCCTGTAAGGACAAACGCGAGAGAAAAAATCAAGCGTCGCTTTACTTGTAGCGGAAGTCCCGCCTCCACTCTCTCCGCTTCGTCTGCTACGGCCGCGGTAGCTCGCCCTCTCCCTCGCCTCACGAACCTCATCTGCTGACACGGAGAAAGACGACGAGGACGACATTTGACCAGCTGAGGATACCGTAGCGCTCAGGGAAGGGAGGGGGTGAGCAGAGGAACAGTTCTTTGTTGTAAATTTCAGCCTCTCCTCTAGATGGCACTATAAACTACTTACTTCACCTTTAAGTTACAAGTTACATGACACTTGTAACTTGTGTTAAAAGTGTTATGTTGTGATTTTGGTGCTGGAAATCCTTTATTTCGATTGACCTCAGTAGAGCTGAATCGATTATTAATCGATTACTGAATTAATTGCCAACTATTTTGATAATCGATAATCGGTTTGAAGCTTTTTTTATGATTAAAACAAGATTTCTGAATGTTTCAGCTTCTTAAATGTATAAGAAGCTGTATTTTCTTTAGTTTCCTTGCTCCACGTGACAAAGGAATCATTCAAACTGAATCATTCTGGTTCAAGAACATCGTCATTTACAGGTTTGACAAACACTGATCAACTTTTTTTTTTACATTTTATGGACCAACGATTCATTGGGAAAACAAACGACATGACATATTAGAAAGGCCACTTCTTTGTCCCATTTTAAAATTCTTCTTAAAACCCACCTCTTTTCTTTGGCTTTTAACACTACGTAGAGCGTTGATTTTATGTGTTTTAATGTGTTTTTATGTGACTGTATTTGTTTTGTTGTCTCACATTTTCTATTTTATTTCTGTTTTTATTTTTATCTCTGTTTTACCTATTGTGCAGCACTTTGGAAACAGTTTGTTTGTTTGTTATGTAAAGTGGATTGGATTGATTGGATTGGACAGATTAATCGATTATGAAAATAATCGTTAGTTGCAACTCTAGACCTCAGTGACACAACCTGACCACACGAGGCAGCAGAGGACCAGCGGTGAGCTTAAAACACATAATGTTCTCTGTGGACTTTGGTGTGGGAGAGTGAGTGACAAAAGTCAATGCTGCTCATTTGCCAACGATGTTTCATCATTGGTCAAATACAGAGGCAGTAAATACAGTGTAAATATAGTGTAAATAACGGCTTCTTACTCTCCGTAGGCTCCTTCTCCCAGAGTCTGAACCAGGTCCCAGTCCTGAACAAACGGCACCGCCATGCTACAAACAAACACACGTTCATATCCACTTTTACTATTATACATTACTATTATACATCGTCTCTTTTACTTCACCTAACGCTCATCGTCCTGTCAACATTCACCATGTCATCTGCCAGTTATTCACTGACGTCATTTACTGTCACACACACTCGTAGTTTACCTGCAGCGTTTCCGGTGAGCGCGGCCGTTTTTTATAAAGCTGTTCTCAAAGCTCGGATAAACTTTATCATAAAACTAAACTTTACTCTTCTTCTTCTTCTTCTTCTTATGCTGTAACTGTGACTCGCATTTTTACTCCGCCTCACATTTGGCGCGTCGTTTTGTTTGCCTGTTGACAACTTCCCGACAGTGTCGTCACTTCCTGTTCTCCCACGTCGCCGAGGGTCGCGGCAGCGGCATTATCGCCCCCTGTTGGACACAGGTCTGTACCGCAGCGTCGAGTCCAGGAAAAGCTTCGCAAACTTTTCAAAGATTTGTAGCTGAGGGGCTTTTAAACTCTGTCACTTTTGATATAAACTGTTTATAAACTAGGAGTTGTCAAGTGTGTACAATTTAGGAGGGTGAAAAATCCAAAAGAATAAGAATATCCATAAGTTTGTACTGGGTAATTTCAAAGACACGATCCTCCGGCTGTGTAACACATATTTGTTGTCCCCAAAAAGAAGAAACAAACAGCCCAAAAATGTTTTTTTGAATTATTATTATGATTATTATGATTATTTTATCTATTTATTTTTACAGACGCTGACTTCTCATCAGTGATGATGTGGTTGTTCCACAAGATGGCGCTAGAGGCCAGGAGATGGTAGCTCGTGAATCTGTGTCACAATGTGCTCACACACAATACACAATGTTTACAATGGAACAGATGCTTTTTTATTATGATGAATACAACAAACATAATGAATGATTCATGACACACAACACACAGAGTCGTTTTTTGTAAAAAAAAAAAAAAAACTTAAAAAATTAAAACTTAACTGTGCTGGCCTGATCTTCACTTTATATAATTATATTCATAATAATCCTATTCTGAGTAAGCATTTATTTTCACATAAATAACTGACCAAATAATCCGGGAAGAATGAAAAGTCCAAAGTTACTAGAATATACAATCAATAGATGAATAAACGTGTCAATAAGTGATGGTCGATGTTGTCTCTGGACTTTTGGGAAATGATGAGACAAATGTTTGCACTTTGTCGTGGTTTCACAACCACTTTGTTGTTTCACGGTCACGTGACGTATGTGTACACATGACGGGAAATGTTGGATGAACACACATCAAACTGTGTCTGTCCACTTAATGTTCATGAGTTCAGTTCAAGTCTGAGAGCAGGAAACACACTCACGTTTGCCCTGATTCTTTTTAAGATTCAAGAAAACCTTCTTTATTATTGGAATGTTGTCACATCTGAAATCACACGTCGACATTCATTTAGTGATTCTGAGAAGAATTGTGTGTCTTTTCTGTGACATATTGATTGTCCTGTATTTGTCATGAAGTTAATGATTCTCTGTTTGTCCTCTGTCCCTCCCTCTCTCTCTCTCTGGTCGTTGCTGTTAATTCTGAAATAAATGTTGAGCTGAAGTCAAACGCAGCCACTTTTAAAACTTTTGTCTCATCATCCTCCTCATCGTCGTTGTCATGGGATTTTCTGTCCACTGGACGTGGTTTTCTGTCCTCTTGTGTCTCCTCTGTTTGGGTGAGAGCTCAGCTTTGACTTGGAATATAACACGAATACATCATAACATCACATTATAAACGCATGGTTTTTATCTGTTATTTTGGATTTTAAGGAAAATAATGTCCATGTATTTATATTCACTGTATTTTATATATTGATAATAATAATTGGTGTGAGTTTATTTAATCTTTAATCTGAGGTAGCGGAGTTTTGTCACTTCTTCACTTGTTATAACAACAATGTCTTTCTTCCTGTGGTGCTTCTGTTCTCCAGGTTGTGAGGTTTGGTGTGACTGCACAGAGGAAGACATCCAAATATCAGGAGGTCATTACACCACGACCAAGCAGCTGCTCAGAGGCAGCATGTTGATTTACCACTGTCCTACAGGACATTATGCTTTTCCTCATCTAACCCGAGTGTGTCAGGCCAACGGCTCCTGGGAACCCAAACCCAGAAAGTCTTCTCGTTATCAACAGAGATGCAAGAGTGAGTGATGGTGATGGTGATGATTGTCTTCATCCTCCACATGATAACTGAGTGGAGGCTGGCTTTGTTTTGCAGTCACTGAATGTCCAGACCCAAACGTCCTGGAGAACGGGAACGTGTTCCCTCCTCAGGAGAGATACTTCCTGGACAATGAGACCAGATACGAGTGTTACTCTGGATTCATCATGCGAGGCTCCAGCAGACGAGTGTGTCTCCAGAACGGCAAATGGAGCGGCTCCACTCCCATCTGCAGTCGTGACTGTAAGTCCCTGAACTCTGTCCTCATCTGTCCTCGCCTGTTCTGCTGCTGCACTCATCTCTTGTGCCCACAGCTGGACATAACTGCGCCGATCCCGGGATTCCAGCCGGAGCCTCGAGGACGGGGAACATATTTGGGATTGACGACAAAGTCGAATACTCGTGCATCGGCAACCTGTTTCTGGTTGGCCCCAAGGAGAGAGTGTGTCAGGAGAACGGCCAGTGGACGGGCAAAGAGCCAGCGTGTTACTGTAAGACATTCACTTTAGTCTCATTACATTTAAAAGCTCTTAAAGGGATGCATTAAAACAAAGAATGCTCATTTAAATAAAATAAAAGAACAGCAGAAAAACTCAATTAAGAAATAAACACAAGTGGACAAGCACAGATTATTGTTGAGCAGCATAGACATGAGGTCATCTCAGAGTGAGATTACAGAGATTATCAGGTGTTTTTAGTCTGTTTGTATGTTTGAGGATTGATCTGATGATCGGAGTTCAGGACCAGTCCTGAACCAGGCTCAGAGACAGTGTTATTGTGAGGTACACGAAGTAGAGACAGTGTTATTGTGAAGTACAGGAGGTAGAGACAGTGTTATTGTGAAGTACAGGAGGTAGAGACAGTGTTATTGTGAGGTACAGGAAGTAGAGAAATGTGTTATTGTGAAGAACAGGAAGTAGAGACGGTGTTATTGTGAAGTACAGGAAGTAGAGACGGTGTTATTGTGAGGTACAGGAAGTAATAACAGTGTTATTGTGAAGTACAGGAAGTAGAGACGGTGTTATTGTGAAGTACAGGAAGTAGAGACAGTGTTATTGTGAGGTACAGGAAGTAGAGACGGTGTTCTTGTGAGGTACAGGAAGTAGAGACAGTGTAATTGTGAGGTACAGGAAGTAGAGACAGTGTTATTGTGAAGAACAGGAAGTAGAAACAGTGTTATTGTGAGGTACAGGAAGTAGAGACAGTGTTATTGTGAGATACAGGAAGTAGAGACAGTGTTATTGTGAAGAACAGGAAGTAGAGACAGTGTTATTGTGAAGTACAGGAAGTAGAGACAGTGTTATTGTGAAGAACAGGAAGTAGAGACGGTGTTATTGTGAAGTACAGGAAGTAGAGACGGTGTTATTGTGAGGTACAGGAAGTAATAACAGTGTTATTGTGAAGTACAGGAAGTAGAGACGGTGTTATTGTGAAGTACAGGAAGTAGAGACAGTGTTATTGTGAGGTACAGGAAGTAGAGACGGTGTTCTTGTGAGGTACAGGAAGTAGAGACAGTGTAATTGTGAGGTACAGGAAGTAGAGACAGTGTTATTGTGAAGAACAGGAAGTAGAAACAGTGTTATTGTGAGGTACAGGAAGTAGAGACAGTGTTATTGTGAGATACAGGAAGTAGAGACAGTGTTATTGTGAAGAACAGGAAGTAGAGACAGTGTTATTGTGAAGTACAGGAAGTAGAGACAGTGTTATTGTGAAGAACAGGAAGTAGAGACAGTGTTATTGTGAGGTACAGAAAGTAGAGACAGTGTTATTGTGAAGTACAGGAAGTAGAGACAGTGTTATTGTGAGGTACAGGAAGTAGAGACAGTGTTATTGTGAGGTACAGAAAGTAGAGACTGTTATTGTGAAGTACAGGAAGTAGAGACAGTGTTATTGTGAAGAACAGGAAGTAGAGACAGTGTTATTGTGAAGAACAGGAAGTAGAGACAGTGTTATTGTGAAGTACAGTCAAAGAACAACAATAATAATCATAAGAAGAAGAAGAAGATAAAAATATAAAACTAAATGTAAAAAGTTTATAAAAGCACTTAAACCAAAGATAATGACGTCTATGAAGGCAAGTATGATTTATATAAGATCTGCTTTTGGGTTTGAGCCTCGTGTTAGGAAGTGATCACAGATCATGAGCTATAGGAGTGTTGGTGAAGAATAATAATTTTTACACACAAAGACTGTTGTGTTGTTTAATGTTGTTCTTCCAGACAAACACACCTACGACACTCCTCTGGAAGTCTCTGCAGCGTTTGGAAGCGCAATGAAAGAAACGCTCACCACTTTAGAGTCGCTCGGTAAGGAACTCAGTCAGAGTGTTGAGATCATCGTTATTATCATTATTATTATCATTAGAAATGCTTTTATTCGTCATGTTGTTCCTGTTGCTCAGACGACACACAGGGGGAGAGGAAAATCAGGATCTCCAAAAACGGGATCTTAAACATCTACATCGCCTTGGACATCTCTGAGAGTATAGAAGCAAAACACATCAACGCAGCCAAAGACGCCATCGCTAAACTCATCACAAAGGTTACTATGAAATATAACGTCCAACAATCAATCGTCAGAAACAATGGTCAGCTTTTATTTTGAAATGTGTCTTTCCCTGTAAGAAAAGCTGCTGTCATGAACAAGCATCAGGTTATTTCTGTCGGTATTGATGTTTTAATGTTAAATGGTCAGAAACACACTCTGTTTATATACGTACGACGTATTCCAGACACTTTGTTTGAAACTCGACTGCCGTGAAGAGAACTCTGAGCTGGTGTAATTTGTGTGCGTGAGCTGACATATGGAGTATTTCAACCGTGTTGTTTGACGACGTACAAACATCATCTCCTCTCTTTTGGCTGCCAGTGTAACAGCCATTAGAATTACATTTCATTATGAATTACCCATCATAGCGTGGATTGATGCTCGTTGGCAGGAGACGCTTGGCTCGCGGTCAACGCTCACCGTCACGTTCTACATTTGTGCTGATCGATGAATCAATGACTCTGCTAAAATAACAAGCATAAGCAGTTTGCTCCAGGAGAAGGCGTTGCATTAACAAAATACTGTCTCTTGTATTATATATATATATATATATATGTGATATAATATGTGTCCACAGATTTCATCATTCAGCGTGACTCCAAACTACGACATCCTCTTCTTCTCCGCTGACATTTATCCAGTGGTGACCATTCTGGATTTCATGGACGGCAGAGTTTCTCTGCACACAGTCAAAGATGAACTGGCCAAATTCAAAGTTGGCAGTGAGTGAAACAGACGTTTCAGAGTGTGGTTTAATAATAATAATAATAATAATGATGATGATGATGATGATGTTGTGTGTTTGAAGCCAGAGACACTGCAGGGACAGACCTGAGTCGAGTCTTTGAGACCTTCTTGGAGAGAATCGCGATCATCAAGCAGCGCTCTGGAGAGGGATTTAAGGAGCATCGTCACGTCCTCATCATTTTTACAGACGGTAAAAATAGAAGGAAACAAACACGTGACCAAAGTGACTGTGATGAACGTGATGAGATAAATGCTTCTTCTGTGGTCACAGGTGCTTATAACATGGGCGGCTCACCAGAACCAACTGTGCAGAAGATCAAGAACATGGTTTACATGAATCACAGCAACGACCAACAGAATAACCCACAAGAAGATCATCTTGGTGAGTTTGAGTTGAAATGGACAGATTTTTGACGTTTAATTTAAGGATGAACTCCTCTTATGGTCCTGTCCTCATGCCTCCATAAAGCCTCTTCTCTTCGGTTGCAGACATTTATGTCTTTGCCATCGGAAAAGAAATCTTTGACTCTGATCTGCAGCTTCTCACCGCCGGCACCGATGGACAACATTATTTCCGACTGATGAACATTACGAACCTGAGCGAGACGTTTGATGAAATCATCGGTAAGGCATCTGCGAGGGTGAGGTCAGAGGTGGAAATGAACCAGCGAACACATTTGTGTAACCTGTTTTCAGGCCAATATTTACCCCAGCACGCATCGATCTCTGCGCTGCAGTTTGACATGAAGGATCATAAGTGGACGACAAAACGAGCCTCTCTTGTTTCCTTAAGTGCTTGAGAGCAGACGGATCTAATGTTGTTTCTCAGTGATTCATGGCTGCGCGGCACCAGAGATGATGAATAACACGCTTATTATACTACTACAGCAGCATCACATTCATCTCCATCAACAAAATGGAGCATTAAAAACACACACAATGTTTACAGCAAGAAGAGTTACGCAAACAAAGTTTAGACGCTAAGAGCCTGGGGCGACCTGTAAGAGATGAAATTCACTAAATTAAAGACGCTAACTCGCGTCTGCCTGGTGATGACATGTTTTCTTATTGCAGATGAAGAGGAGGTCAAAGGTCTCTGTGGTCTTCATCGAGACTACGACACACATCTGAAGAAAGACAGGAGGAAAATACATCCCTGGTGGGCGTACATCGTGGTCCAGGTGAGCCATGATTTCATGCCTCACAAATGTGATTGTCCAGGAGCTGCTGCTGTTCCTGCAGCGCGCAGCTCCATGTGTTCCAACGCTGCACGTTAACAAAGTGAATCTGAATGATGATGATATTATCTGGAGGATTGAGATGTACGAGTGTGTGTTTTCTTCATTTCTCTTTGAAACGTGAAGAATGAAAAGACAAAGAAATGCCTGGGTTCTCTGGTGACCTCCAAGTTCATCCTGACGGCAGCTCACTGCTTCACGTTTGGAGATTTACCTGAACACGTGACGGTGGAGATCGACGATGGGTTCGGCCGAGGTCGCCATCAAATATCATCTCTGAGGTATGACTCACGTCTCCTCTGATCGGCTCACGTTTGACTGTGTTTGCTTTGCAGTGAAAAAAGTCAAAACCTTTTATGTCCATCCACAATACGACGTGAACGCAAAGATAGCTGAAGGAGTGAGGGAGTTCTACGACTATGACGTGGCTCTCATTCAGCTGGAGGAAGACGTTCGGATCTCCACCTCTGTCAGGTAACAACAGACTTTCTACTCTCTAAACATGTCAAATCACACGTCACTTTATTCCCTTTTGTTTATCTCTATCAGGCCCATTTGCATACCCTGCACCCAGAGTACCAGTGCTGCTCTTCAGCTGGTGGGTGAATCCACCTGCAAACAACAAGGTAACTCTCTAACTAACTCACTAACCAACTAACTCACTAACTTAGGTGCGTTCACATTAAAAGGGACGATGCATATTCCATTAGACCCATGGTTCTCAAACCGTGGCAGGTGTACCACCAGTGGTACGTGAGCGTCCTCTGATGGGACTTTGAGGAGAAATTATAAATACTGTTCTACTGTATTAACCAGGGTGTAGAACACATGTCAAACTCAAGGCCCGGGGGCCAGATGTGGCCACCTCATTTGATCATATTAATTGGTCTTAAAAATCTGTGCTAAAATAGGTTAAGGCTTGTGTTGACCATGAACTACATTTCCCACAATGCACAGCGATTGTGTTACCCGCAAAGTGGCATCACCATTGCGGACCAGGTTACATCTATAATGCATCATATTTGTAACTTGAATAAGTAATAAATACAGAAAGTTATTTAGCAATATGTTACGGAGTAGTTACCTTTATTTGACATTATATTTGGTTACATTTAGTTACATTTATTCTGTATGACAGTTACATCTTGGCCCTTTGAGGGTAACCATTATGCCGAGAAAATGGTTTGACACCCCTGCTGTAGAAAATCAAACAAATCAATTATAAAATCATATTTAGACTGAAATAAATGACTCCGTTAGATCAGATCAGATCGTAACATCAAGCTTTTTGCCTAAGTGTAAGTCATGGTATGTTTGTGTTCTCTTCAAACAGAACAGCTTTTGTTCAAGACTCATATTGAAAGCCTAAGTTTCCTGACCAAGGACAAAGACGGGATGAAAGAGAAAGACGTCCACGCCAAGCTCGGGGAAAGCGTGAGTTTTACGTTACCCCTGATAGATATGTATCTATATACATATACATATACATGTATCAACAACACAAACTCTCCATGACAGAGAGACCGCTGCATCCTACATGCGCTTGA
Organism: Microchirus variegatus; assembly: GCF_963457635.1. Taxonomy (NCBI): domain Eukaryota; kingdom Metazoa; phylum Chordata; class Actinopteri; order Pleuronectiformes; family Soleidae; genus Microchirus; species Microchirus variegatus. Next base: position 4,978,849 of record NC_139803.1, on the reverse strand, counting down.
GGCGGAGGGAATCACCACAGACAAACCAAAGACTGCTGTGACTGACAACTTCCTGTGCACTGGTGGTACTGAAACACACAGAGATCACATCGCATGCAAAGGTACTGCATGTATGCAGACACACACACACACACACACACCCCCACACACACACGTCAGTCATCTTTCTTATCGCTGCTGTGTTTCAGGTGATTCTGGAGGAGCTGTGTTTAAGAACTTTGAGCATCGCACGATACAGGTGAACACGTGTGTGTGTGTGTGTGTGTGCGTGTGCTCTGTTGTATCATCAGTGTGTAAACGTGGTGTCCCCTCTCTCTCTCTCACACACACACACACACACACACACACACACACACACACACACACACACACACACACACACACACACACACACACACACACACACACACACACACACACACACACACACACACACACACACACACACACACAGGTGGCTGTGGTCAGCTGGGGAACCACCAATCTGTGTGAAGGTGGAGGTCTGGTTGAATCGCAGGAAAACTCCAGAGATTTCCACCTCAACCTCTTCAGAGTCGTCCCTTTCCTCAAATCCATCCTGGGAAAAGACGACCAGGACGATTACGCTCCGCTGCAGTTTCTGGCAAACTAAAGTCATTCATTCATCTTGTCATTTTGTGGCTTTCTCTTTCTTTCTTTCTTTCTTTCTTTCTTTCTTTCTTTCTTTCTTTCTTTCTTTCTTTCTTTTTCTTTTAAATACACACACGTCATGATTTCTGAAACGTTTCTGACTTGTGGAGCACAGTCAAGTGTTGCCAAAGTGCATTGTGGGTCAGAGGCTTCACTTTAGAGCACTTTCCACGCGTCGGCTCAAGTGTCCGCCAAACAAATCACATGATGGAGAGAGGACGGGCACGAGCACGGGGACATCTTTGACCTTTAACTCTACACAACTCAAACTCTACACAACTCAATCTCTACACAACTCAATGACATCACATGACATCACTTCCCCTCCGTCAGATGTAATCCAAATACAGTGGAAACACCGGCATGAATGATCAAATGAAAATGAACTTGTGTCCTGACTCCGTTTCTTTGAAAAGACGCTGATGTCAGAGGTCAAACACGCGCTGAAACAGGCTGTGAATAATAAAGAGGGTTAACGTTGACTCTGAGCACATGTTCTCCCTCTGACCTTTGACCTCTGACATCATGGAGAGTTTCTGATGCTCCCTGGAATCACGTCATCACATACAGAGATATTCAGACGTACGGCGTCTCTCAGTCGCACACTACAGAAATAACGAGGGCATTATAAATGTGGTCATAATCAGAAGTGACACAGATCGTTTCCTGCACCTGCAGCAGGAAAGATGAGGTAAAACAACGACTGCAGCTCTTTAATGGAGGCTGACGGGAGGCGTCCGGCTCCCCCTCAGGTCACTGAGTCAGGGCCCATCTCTAGCTCTCAGCTCTCATACGCATTGCGGACCCTGAGTCTGGCTCGCTGCCAGCGTCAGAGTATTCAAATTGGATTTAGTGGAAAGTTAAGTTGTTTTTTTTGGAGCGTGATTGAGCTTTTTCTGTCTGAGATGGAAATAAAGTGAGCTTGTCGTTCATTGAGCTTGTTTTTACAGCACCAGTGATTTGTTCTCGTCAAAGACGACGTCTGTGGGCTATTTCTTTTTTTTTACGATGATCTGCCGATTATTAAATTTGCCTCCGTGTTCGTTTATACTCAGCAGTTCTTACTCATGCATATGGGTGGTGGACATTTAAACATCAGTGTTTTACTGTGTGTGTGTGTGTGTGTGTGTGTGTGTGTGTGTGTGTGTGTGTGTGTGTGTGTGTGTGTGTGTGTGTGTGTGTGTGTGTGTGTGTGTGTGTGTGTGTGTGTGTGTGTAATGTAGTGGCTCCCATGGGAACATTCATCTGGTTTCCCTTTAACTAATTGGGAGGGACAGAGCGGGTCAATGAGACGAGGAAAAGGGAGGCAGAGACAGAGGAAGACAGACTGTGTGAGAGGACGGACAAATGGACAAATGGGAGGAGGAGGAGGACGGACGTGTAATTGAATGAAAACCCTCTCGTGGTCCCAGACGCTGTAAAACCAGGACCAGGTCTGATTGAATCCCAGTGCAGGACTCAGGAAGCTTTTATGGTTTCACGGCGTCACCTGATCATGCAAATGTACACAGACACACACACACACACACACACACACACACACACAGCATATCCCTGATGAAGCATCTGCTGTTTAAACTGGAGCTGATCTCTCTCGCTCAGCTCTAAATCAGGCTTATGGCCCATTTTAGAAATTACTCCCATTAGGAAGTGCACACATAGACTTTTCCCTGGTTTGTGCTCAGAAAAGCAGCCTCACATGCAGCAGCATTTCTGCTGATCCTGACGCTTACAATATTAAATTATAGTCCGAGGCTGAGGCTGAGGTCGGCCTCGTACTTTACTGTGATGATGATGATGATAATAATAATAATAATAATAATAATAAAGATATTAATAAATGACAGCAGAAACGTGCCAGAGCTCAATTTGAGTCAATAAATCCAACTTTTGTTCACATTGCACAAAGATTATCTGCACTTTTTATACAAAACACTGCAAAATAAAAGATTTTCTGTGTGATTTCAGTTTCCACTGATGGACGTGACGTTATCATATATACCTGTGAGCATATTCTGTTATATTCTGACATGCTTCATTTAGACATGCTTCATTTTATATGGACTATTACAGTTAACTATTATTATTATTATTGTCCTTTATTAGAGTGCTCTATTATTCACAGCAGCAAAGACTGGAAAGATAAAGGTAATCAATCATAAACATGCATTTCCACATATGTGAAATAGAAGATAGATTATAGACATTATATACAGTATAAATAAAGGAGTCATATATGAAAGTTATTTTCTTTTCACGGCCGTTTAAGAGCAGCTTCTTTTCTTTATTTATGAGTCATATTTAAGATTTGACTTCATGTTTCCAGGAGCTATTTGATCCTAAAGTGTTGATCCTTGTTAGCCTTTGAAGCGAGACTCAATAAGATCAAATATATATATATATATTTATATATATATATATATATGTGTGTTTATAGATATTTGAGAGGATCCCTGATGGAGTTAGAGCGGATCATTTCCATGTAACACTTTTGTTCTGATCAAACCTATAGCGCGGTAATGAAAGGAGGAGTGAAATCTGCCTCTTGTCAGCGTTTACGGTGAGAAGCACTCGGATGATTAGATGCCTCACAATCGATGCAGCGTCTTCTTCCAATCATTAAGACTGCTCTTAACAGATTACACCCCCTCGCTCTCCTGCTCCTCCTCCTTCAGTCTCACACACTCCTTCTTTCTCCTCTATCTCTCTCTCTCTCTGCAGACACAACAGGAGACTTCACTTCTCCGGATTTTGCTTTGAATTTCAGCCTAAACTCTGAGGCTCGTTCACCTCCTCTCAGGTTAATTCAGAGTGATGAGAGTCGGCGACAAACACCAGCAGCTGGTGATGAACTGCTGACTTCTGTCCCACCAATGGATCTACTCACAGTCATCTGTCACTTTTGGCTTTTCTTTTTTCAGCCGTCTGCAGCCACCAGCCTGATCACAGGTGAGTGTGCACACACACACACACACACGCACACACACACACACTGAACTCTGGATTCACTTGTGGATCTGTCTTCCTGATCCTCTGCTCTCGGCACGTTTGGCTCCTGAAGCGGATTTATTTGAAGCCCGAGGTAAGCGACGCTCTCTTCTCGCTCTTTAAAATACGAAAATATGGAAACACAATTTCTGTTGGTAATAAGGAGGATGTTTCTTTTTGTTTGTGGGAACTTTCCCCTGAAGGTTCTCCTGTGGTTGATACGGAAAGTTTCCCTAAGATCACAAGCCCAAAAAAACAGATGGAGAAAGTGTGAAATAAATCAATTCCTCTGTAAAAAAAAAAAGTTAAGATTTAACTTTAAAATTTAACCTGAAGAAGAATAGAACTGCAAATAAACAAACCTATGGTCAACGTTCTCACAACGTTCTATTTTAGATGTAAAACCATCACCAAAATACAACTGAACGGGAACGTTGCGTGGAAATCACAGTGCAACCACAGGAGAACGTTTCCTAATCCTGTAAACGTTAGTTTTTGGTTTGGTTGTCACTAACCTGAGGAGAACCACAGGAGAACGTTAGTAGGGATGTCAACATTGTAATCAGAAACATTTGAATGTTTGAGTCATTCTCATAAACAATAATATCTTATAATATTATAATATAATAACTATTATGATCATCTCAGGTCAGCGTGTGTGTAAGGCAGGAAAAGGGAAGCCCTGTTACAAACTGGCCTATTTCTCCGAGCTGCGGCGGAGGCTGAACTTTGCCGAGGCAGAAGAGGCGTGCAGACGAGACGGAGGGCGGCTGCTGAGCGTGGAGACGGCGTCCGAGCAGAAGATCATCGAGCAGCTGGTCACAGAGCTCAGACCCACGGACGGAGACTTCTGGATCGGCCTCCGCCGCAAGAATGAGCACGAGGACAGCAGCTCCGACTGCTCCTCGCAGTATTACTGGCTGGACGGCAGCAAGTCCACATTCAGGTAAAAGAACGTGTGTGTAAAACTCAATAATGCCATCATCACATAAATCTTAGGTATTTAAAGCTTCCTGTGAGTGTGTGTGTGTGTAGGAACTGGCACTGGGACGAGCCGTCCTGTGGTTACGAGGTGTGTGTGGTCATGTACCACCAGCCCTCTGCCCCCCCGGGTCTGGGCGGACTCTACATGTTCCAGTGGAACGACGACAACTGTGAGACCAAGAACAACTTCATCTGTAAATACACGGCAGGTACAGCAGCAGCTGCAGAAGCGCAGGTCAACGTGCTTTTATTCTGAAAAGCCTGAGTGTCGGTCGTCGTCGCTGTTGTTGTTGATGGTGATTTATTTATTTTCCTCTCAGAGAAACCAGCGGACACGTCGCCATCGCCCAACTCCACACAAACAGGTAGAATAAGCTCAGTGTCACATGACTTGCTCAGTACACAGCAACACTAGGTTGACCTTTGACCTTTAGACCTCCTCTCACAGATGTCTTTCCTGCGTCCGTGTTGCCGTGGAACCCGGACGACGGCCGCAGCCACGGCACGAGCACAGGTTTGACTTTGTTCTCCATGAGAACACGAGTGCATCGACTGAGGCTGAAAAACTTCACTTCATCTCTTTGTCTTTCAGCTCTTAATCTGGTTTACATCATCATTCCCACAATCCCACTGATCCTGCTGCTGCTGACCGTCACCGGAGTCTGCTGCTTCAAACTGCTGCTCACACGGTCAGCACCAAAGTTACGCCGAGAGTTATGCCGAGAGTTATGCCGAGAGTTACGCCGAGAGTTACACCGAGAGTTACACCGAGAGTTACACCGAGAGTTACACCGAGAGTTACACCCACCGAGTTACACCCAACGAGAGTTACACCCACCGAGAGTTACACCCACCGAGAGTTACACCCACCAAGAGTTACACCCACCGAGAGTTACGCCGAGAGTTACGCCGAGAGTTACACCCACCGAGAGTTACACCGAGTTACACCCACCGAGAGTTACACCAAGAGTTACACAGAGTTACACCGAGAGTTACACCGAGAGTTACACCGAGAGTTACACAGAGAGTTACACAGAGAGTTACACCGAGAGTTACACAGAGTTACACCGAGAGTTACACCGAGAGTTACACCGAGAGTTACACCCACCGAGAGTTACACCAAGAGATTTTAGAGTTTTTCTGTGAGTTTCAGAGTTTAAACTCCTGCACATTTTTAATTTCTATGCACATATTTAAATTCTACGCAAATGTATAATTGTGTTACATAAGTTTAATTGAATTTCTTTGACTTCTCTGTACACATTTAAATGTACATTTATCTCAGGTCAGTCTCAGAGTACTGTATGGTTACTGTGTTATAAGTTAACTATATGCTCAATGTATGTTAGTGCTACACTCTTAGAAATAAGGGTTCCAAAAAGAACCATTTTGATCCAGAGAACCCTTTAAAAGCCCTTTCCTGAATAAAGGGTTTTAAAAGGGTTCCAGGTAGAACCTTCATACCTGGAGCCAAAAAGGGTTCTCCTATGAAGACAAGCCGAAGAACCTTACATGGTTCTACTATATTTCTAAGTGTGTACTGTTAATGCTTGAATTCCCTTCAGGATCAATAAAGTATCTATCTATCTATCTTGATAAAAGTATGTTATTTCTCTCTGTGCGACACAGAAGGAGAAAAGAGCAGAAGTCAGAAGTCTGTCAGACAGACGCCGCCCTCTGCCCGAGCCCAATCCCAGCTGACGTCTACAAGGTCATTCGATCCCAGAAGGACGATGACCTGGTCTCCGCTCGAGCCAACACCAAGAACACCTCCTTCTTATGCTCCTCCCCCGACACGCCCACAGGTGACTACGACAACCTGGGCGGCCGAGACACAGAGAGTGGATTTGTGACACTGGCCAGCACAGAGAGCTGCTTCCTCAACTTAGACCTCAACGACCTCAGCCTCGGCCGCCGCGGCGCCTGCGACTTCTACGACAGCAGCCTGGGCCGCACAGCAAAGAGAGAGCTGAACGACAGCAGCCTGGGCCGGAGCGGCCACAGAGAGTTCTACGACAGGAGTCTGGGCCGTCGGACCACAAAGAGCGAGCACTACGGCAGCGGCGTGTACGGTGACAGCGGGCTGTACGACAGCAGCGTCAGAGCAGGGAGCGACCTCTATGATTCCAAGCTGAGGCCTGGTAGTCACACAGTCAAAGCTGACCTCTATCAGTCATACATCACTAACGGCAAGGACGACACTTTCCAAAGCAGCCTGGGAACGTACGCTAACCGCAAATCCTTCCAGTTCAATTTGGACTCGTACAGAAACGGGCCCAGCCTGGACAGTGGGAGGAGATACTTCAACGAGCAAGAGTGGATCAACAGGGAAAACTACTGACAGAGAAACTGTGCATGCACACGGGATTTAAACACTAAATATATGTATGTATGTGAAGCTGCTCTGTGCATGGCCTCATGTTACCACGGTTACCTCAAACCTAATGTCACACAAAAGTGCTGGAGGGAACCCAGCAGAACACACAGGTGTATTATTTTACAGTTGTTGACATGGCCTTAAATGATAAATATGTCACAGAAGCTGTGACATATTGTGACATAAAGACGACGTAGAGACTTCGAGGTTAATAAGGTTTTTTACATCAGTCAAATTCAGTTATGAACGATGCTCGTGAGAAGAAATTCAGCTCAAGTGCCTGCAGCCTGACCACAGCCACCGCATGCTCTGAAGAGAATGATAAATTACTGCACTGTTAATATTATTATTATTATTATTATTGATTCAGAATGTAGAATGCCTTGAGATTTGTATGTTTGTTACACCAGAATAAAGCGATTTCAACGACTTCACCGTCTGTCCAATGAAAAACAAGGATGCTATCCAGTCGTGTTTTTATTCATATGCCAAGTTAAATTAATAACACGTCGTCCACTGCATTCACCTCCGACACACACACACACACACACACACACACACACACCCAGAGAATACACAATAAGAAGAAGACACTGTTCAAGTGCAGACCAGCAAACTCTACAAGACTTCATAGACTTCATTGTTCAGAAACATTTTCAAGTCAAGTATGAAAAAAAATACACATCAGGTCCTGTAGTGTCCAGACACGCGCGCACACACACACACACATATTTTCTTAAAGGGTCTGAAGTCTTCAAATGATTCATGGGACAAAAACACACACACACATTGTCCAACATTCACACACACACACACACACAAATACCAGCCTTGTTGAAGGAAGTCACTGATTTGTGGGGTTTTTCTGGCCCAGGCTGGAGGTCAAAGTTCATCCATGGTTGCGCTTACGCGGCTGCTTCTGTCGCCGTGGTTTCAAGATGACGTAGCGCTTGTAGGTGGTGTGACGGTCTGACAGGAACGGAATGTAGAACGCTCTGAGGAGAGGAGAGGACCTGAGAGAGAGAAACAGGTGGATGTTAATTTTCTCACCACATCATCTTACACTAATCTACTGGACACTACACGTTTCCCCTGTTCATCACTTCCTTTCTAACTCTGAGAGGGTTTGATCCACAAAGTAAAGCAGAACTGGTCAAGAGGACGAAAATAAAAAAAGATGTTTTCCTCTTGATTTAAAAAGGTTTTGGAAACATTTTGTCTGATGTACAAACTCGACTCCTGTGAGTTTATGCAGAGATGCATATCATGAATACCGTCTGTGTGTTTTTTTAAACGTGTAGAAAAGTGAAGAATACCTGGACGCTTGAAGAAAGGGTTTGTAGGCGATGACGTTCCACTCTTGGTCTTTGCTGGATGAATAACGCGGCTCCAGTGGCGTCTCTTCATCTTTGTCCAGGTCCACTAAATAGTGGCACTGCTTCAAATCCACCTGCAAACACACAGATATTATATGTATTATTTCACGCTTAAACGCAGCATCCGTGTGTGAATAAACCTGTGCATAGCTGAGTGTCTCACATATCTGCTGGGCTCCTCCAGGTTCTGGTCGTTCATATTCTCGGGGATCATCTGTGTGGCCAGAGGAGCCGAGGCGTACGGCTGAGGAAGCTGACCTTTAAACTCAGACTGGATGAACTGCAGCTGCCAGCTGTAGAGTAGAAATACGGACTTAAATGTGTCAACGTGGCCCAATAACACAACGCGAGGACTGTGTGTAGATATATACAGACTTGTGTGGCAGCAGGAAGCTGCTGGGGAAGCGGTGCCACTCTTTGCCCACACACACATTGACTGCTCTGCCTTCAGGGACGGAGTGAAACGTGGGATCTTTGGCGATACGGTGGAACTCTGGGTACAGGTCCAGAGGTGCATGATACCCTGAAGACAGAAGGGGAGGGAAAAAAAAGCATTGAGTCCATTTCCAACTCCTGTTTTTGATAAAGTGGGTTAAACAGTTTGTGTGTCCACGCACCTCTGAAGAGGGCAACAGAGCGAGACAGGGACAACACTGCAAAGACCACAACGGCACTGAGAGCCAGCCAGTTGGAGGAGACGGTGTAATGCTCCAGTCGGTACCGCTGGAACAGGAAGTGGTAGCATTTCTACAGGGAAGAGAATTCATTTAGAAGAACTCACCATGACACGTGTGAGCAACGGCAAAGAAGGAGCTGTAGAAACTAGGGCTGTAACGATATGCGTATCGAAATCGTGATACTCAGAGCCATGAACCTGTCTCGCGATCTGAGAAAACAGAATCGCGAAACGCTCTTTCTAACTCCCAGTTATTTTTCCAGTCAGCCACATGATATGAGCTGTTAGTGCTACAAAACTTTTTCATTAGGGGTGTCAAATTATCGCGTTAATTGTGATTAATTAATTACAGCGCTTTAATTAACGTGTTATGTTTTTTAATCGTGTTAATCTCTTCTTCACTGATGTCCTCAGTACCGGGGTCAGCGTCAGACGCAGCGACAAAAGCGTCATAAAACCATGTCTAACGTTAACAAACACAGACATGCTGCATACCCACAGAAAGGTCAGAATCTCAGCTAAAAGCTCATATAAACCATTCTCATGTTCACCAAGCACAGTTAAAACACAGATGGATCAAACCCACAGGAGCGGAAAAAACCTGTTCCAGCGCACACATTCAAAAGCGGCACCGGAGCGTCAGCGTGATTATGTAAACAGCGGAGATTTCACAGATTTTTATCACTCTACGAACAAGATTCACGGATCCAGCCCCAAAATAAGAGCAAAACAACAACTGACTTTCAATAGATACAAGCAGAAATGTTGTCTTACCTTTGCTGTTTATCAAAACAAGTTATTTCCACTGGAACAAAACTGCTTCTCATGAAGAACTACACTTCCCAGGATGCTTTGGGGACAAATCCCAGTCTGATTGATCATTTACTTTGTACTTTTCCACAGTATTATTTTGTTACAGAAATCTTTGGTTATTTATTTATTTATGTTCAAATCTGTTCACAGTGTTCCAAAATATTTGTTATTAAATGTTACATTAAGTTGTTATATAAGTAAAATGTTTTTTTTAATTTTTAAAAATCGTGATACAAATCGAATCGTGAGTTTGTGTATCGTTACAGCCCTAGTAGAAACTATGGTAAGTAGAAAAGGATAAACCTGGAGAGAGGACAGGGCGACTGCACCGCTGAGGCAGATGAGAGGGTAGATGGGGAAGAGGAAGCGTTCTTCTTTGTGAGGTCTGGTGAAGAACACCAACATCCACAGATACATGGGAGACAGAGTCAGCCAGTATGGACGGCCCAAGTTCTGCACTGCACAGAACACACATGTAATCATGTAAACTGACTGTTAGAGCTACATTCAGAGTATTTATATCAAGGAGAGACGGCACTGAAACTGCTGCACCAACAGCTAACCTGAATCAACCTGAAAACACGACGTAAGCGTTCGTGCTGCTGTATGAAACACAGCCAGTCCTTTCACTCACCATTGAACCTGTGCAACAGCGTCTCCATCAGGGCGGTGAGAGGAAGTGAAAACAGAGCCAGAGCAAACACCAGGTTAAAGTTTAGCGCACCATTCACAAAGTAGAAATGCCATGGCTCTGTACCTGAGAATCAAAAAACACAACATGCGTGTCAAATATTACAGGCAGAATCATTTATAGGATAGTTATTGATTTTATTAAGATTTAAGCATTGGACAATGATGGAATAACTCAGAACTTAAAGCTTATATATCATTCTGTATATACGTGTGTATATAATGGTGTGTGTGGGTGTGTGCTCGTGTATATTACCATAGAGATCAGGTCCATGTGGTGTGAAGACATTATACAACAGAATATTGAGCGGAGCAATGACCAGTTTGCCATAAAAGAACGAGTCCACTGCCACGAGGGGAACCTGAGACACACACACACACACACACAGACACAGACACAGACACAGACAGACACACACAGACACAGACACACACACACACACACACACACACACACACACACACACACACACACACACACACACACACACACACACACACACACACACACACACACACATTTCACATAAGGCTTCATCAGCATAATCACACATAAGTCATGAAGCATCCCATGATTTGAGAAGTCTCACCAGCAGCAGAAGCAGAGCAACAGCCGACCAGAGAATAAAACCTTTCCACTGCTTCTTCAACACCAGCAGGTCAAAGGCCACCGGAGCCCTAACAACGATATGTAAATGTAAATAAGACATGGATTTAGATGCAGCAGCATGTTTGTGTGTAAGAGTTTAAAACCACCGTACCCGATCAGAGCAGAGAACGGCCACCCAACGATGACACCAGCAGCAACGCCAAAAACAGCTAATGGTGTGGAGTCCTGGAACCATCCCGTCATGGCAACCAGTGTCGTATACATACAAAAAGAGGAGGGTAGGAACGCTGAGGTGAAAGAACAAATGTTTAAAACGGGACACACACACACACACACAGACAGAATAAAGAAAGTGTGTGGACGATTCACACCAACCTGCAGATGAGCAGAACATCCCTGTGCTCAGGACGAGGAAGGCCAACATCAGACGGCCGACGTGCAGACCAAACTTCTTACACACAGCCCTGTTTCACACACACACACACACACAGATGAAAAGGTTCACTCTCGTATCACACACACACTGTGCGGTATAATGTGATTCCCACGTGCATGGGACAGGAGGGTGGACTCACTTGTAGAAATAGAGCTCACACACACAGCAGGAGAATGCTAAGACACATCGCACAAAGTAGAACACAAGCACCTGCAACACAATCATAACACAAGCTGGAAACCACTGCACATGTTCTAGTTTCATCTGTAGAAACGCTGCATGTGACTTACAGACGTGCACGTTTACCTTGTTTGTTTGTAGGACATGGGCGTGCAGATAAGCAGGGAGAGCATGCAGCCACAGGTAAGCATAAGATCTGATGGCGTACAGCGGAGAATATTCCCACGTTTGCATCCCTGTGCCGTACAGCAGGAAGTGCATCTGAGAACACATGTGAACAGCTGAAGACAGAGGGACAGGAAGTGGCTCACACATGATATCTTAATCTTAACACAGATTATATTGGTGAAGAGCACTCACGGGCTCCCAGTAGTTGAAGGTCTCGTCACAGTCTGAGATATTACTGAGCAAAGCTGCACAGAAACGTGCCGAGAGGAGACATTTGAAGGCAGTGGAGCCTTCTGGAGCCCACACCTGCCCACCTCGACTCACTGACCTGTGACGACAACACACACACAATCACAACAGTTATTATTCTGTGGGAGATGAAGCGGTAGATAGTCTGGGTGGGGATCACACCATACAACCATTCGGTGACATCTCTTAACGTAGCTTTCTTCATCCTGCTGTAAACTCACTCTTCTTCATCCAGGTCACTGCTGCACAAGTTTCACTCACTCACTCACTCACTCATTTCCACCAGATCAGCATTTTGTGAAACACTTATTAGAGCAGCCTGTTTGGCTCCAGTGTGATTGGCTGCTTCGATAACACGTGTACCTTATAAAGTGGCCGCTGTGTTTACAGCTGTAGACAACTTTAATGAGCGGCTAAATCATAGTTACAGTGACAGTGATGCTAAAATGCAATCCTGCCTGTGTGTGTGTGTGTTGTTCACACCATCATCAGATTAGTCATATTATTCAGATTATAGTGGACTCAGCTCTTTACGACACGTCACCTTACACACTGTCAACACTTCCACGTAAAGAACAAACACTTTAATATAACAACAATAATGATAATAAAGCTTTAGTTTTACTTTAATGCTGAGGAGGTGGTCCTGTGTCTGAGGACATAAGGACATAAGGACACAGGTGAGAGGATGAATGAAGCTGACAATTTAGCTACGATGTCTGTTCAAAATAAGTGACGCAAATAACCACAGGAGCAGCATTTTAGGGTGAAAACAGTGTAAAATGGCGTCTGTGTTAGCTGTTAGGAGGACGTTGTATGATAAATATTATAAACCCCTGTGGTCGCGTTCATAGAGACATAACTTGACAGCAGCTAGCTTTAGCCACAGCTAGCATAGCTGTAGCTAGCTTCCCGAGTTCCGGCTGTCAATCACACCGGGGATGGAGCTCGTAGCACCGGCGAGTGAAACGCCTCTGCCCCGGGACTCGTACTCACTCTTGTCTCTGTGTCTCTGTGGCTTTAGCGTCCTCACCGCCTCTGTCCTCCTTCGGTGTCCGGGCCTCGGTGGAGACATTGACGGCGTTGCTGTCTTGTTGTCGGCTGCCTCGCCTGGTGCGCTGTCGAAGCGCCTTGGCCGCCATGATTCCCGACGACGACGGCGGTGGAGGTGGAGCTGGTGCTGCTGCTCCCGAGTCCCACTTCGGGCATTTTCGTCGCTGTCCGTCACTGTGACAGCGCTCATAACTCATAACTACTCATAATAACTAACTTAACAGTGTTATTTGGTTTTCATAAGTAATAATTATGAGATAATAATATATGAATTTATTGATATTTTACAATGATTTTTCACAAACTACAAATGACTGTTAAATAATGAATTTATTCATGAATCACACACAGAAACACAGACGTCACATTTCAAATAAATACATTATGATGACGATAATGTGTGATGTATGTGAAGTTACCGGAGTGTGAGCTGCAGTCGAGACGAGAGTAAAGACTCCAGCTGTTTGTGAAAGTGCAGAGCGTGTGTGTGTGACAGAGCGTGTGTGTGTGTGTGGTACACCAGTCTGTAGCAGTAGCTGGTTTGACTCAGGTCCGGATGAGAGAACGTGTCCATGAGTTTCACTTGCTCCACGGCGCCGCGCGCGACCTCTCGGACCAGAGCGTGGAACTTTGTCTCCTCCCAGCTCGGTCCAGTCCAGAAGCTGATGTCAAAGCTGAAGTGCTCGGGGAACAAGGAAAACGGGAGGAAGGGAGTCCCGGGTGATGGCCGTGGTGCAAAGTGTTTTAAGAAGCGTTGGTCACGTGACCAGAGCAGCCGCCAATCAGGGAGGGAGAACAGGAGCACGGCCAGAAGGTCCAGATTCAGAGACACGGTCAGGCTGATGCGGCTGCTATCCTCGCTCGTGTTGTTTGGAAACACTTGACCGACCAAACCCACAGGCTCGGCCGTCAGACGCAGACCTCCCTGCACTGTGACCACGGAGACCCCGTACGATGCCAGCAGCGTGTCCAGCCTTTCTCCCAGGAATCTGATTGGCTCACAGTCCGGAGAGAAAACACCTGTGAGGAGAAGCTGGTGAAATGCTGGCTGAGACCAGACATGAACGGACACGCTCCTGAACACCAGGCCACTCAGGCCATGGAACACTGCAGCGACACCATTACACACTTCACGCGTCGCTTCCTCCTCACCTCCTCCAACACCTTCACAGTCTGACTCTGTGTCCCCGTGAATTACCTCCTCTTTTTTAGCGAGAAGCTCTTGCATCTGAGGGAACAGTGAAGGACGCAGCAGATAAAGTCCATTCTCTCTTTCAGGATCCACAGACCTGGAGCTCTCAGCTTCTTTACTTCGTACCTGCTCCACTTTCTCTGCACCGACTCCAGAAAACAGATGCTGGTCTTTGTCTCCGTCTGCAGGAGAATGAACCTCAGAGCCCGGGTCTTTCTGAAGCGGGTGGACCCCGTAGAATTGTGTCGCGTCTACCTCGCAGCAGCACGTCTGCTGCCGATGGGTCGTTATGAGAAAGGGAATGGTCTCCGTCGTCATGGAGACCGTCCACTTCTCTGCCAGTCCCTCAAGAAGAAAGTCCTGCACCAGTGAGACAGGGTGGACAGAACCTGGACAGAGGAAGTCCCTGATGAAAGACACAGACATGGTTACACTGATGCCTTTTGACTGACACAGCATAAGGGCTTCTGTGTTACTCTGGATTTCCACTGGACGCGTTACAGCCGCGGTCACTGTTGCAAATCGCTTCTATTCTAATCAATGAGAGCATTTCCACCAGGGGGCGCTGCGGAACATCTCAGCAGCGTCCCAGAAGCGGCTTGCCGCGCCAATCACTTTCGATAGGAAGCAGTTCTATTTTTGCCGCTGCTGAACGGCGTAAATTTCAACAGAGCAGATCGCGATGAGATGAGATTGAGGGTTAATCAGGAATTGGAATTCACCCTTAATGTACGACGAGAGACTGATT
Organism: Microchirus variegatus; assembly: GCF_963457635.1. Taxonomy (NCBI): domain Eukaryota; kingdom Metazoa; phylum Chordata; class Actinopteri; order Pleuronectiformes; family Soleidae; genus Microchirus; species Microchirus variegatus. The sequence continues at coordinate 4,963,640 of NC_139803.1, read as the reverse complement.
GTTGAAGTGGAGAAACATAAAATAATTTATGACACCAGATCAACAGTTCTTCCATGTTGGAGAATGAAAGAAGCTGTGTTGTTGTTGTTTCCTTTATACACACAGTCTATCGCGGGATCTCGCGAACTCGCATCCGTTCGAGATTATCGCGCGATCTTCTGTGAATACCGCTGGCTCCCAAGGCACCGCGCCGCTGCTGTAACGCGTCCAGTGGAAATCCGGGGTTAGGTTTACCTGAACATATAATCGCTGAGCTCAGGTGGAACATTGTACTGGACTTTGTCCCCTTCAACAACCTCCTCCACCTTTAAAACCCGAGCAGGGACGTAAGGGAGGCTGCGAGTAAATACATGAAGCAGAGCTCTGTCCACGTGAAAGCCTTTGTCCTGGCTCCTGCACAACAACAACAACAACAACATCAGTCAACTCGCACTCACTCACAGCTCTTTCACACTCACCGTCACTACTCACCTGTATCCAGTGCACTTGTAGCTCTGGTATCTCCCACTTTCAAAAGGACGGACGTCGCTGAGGACGAGCTGTGCCTCTGCCGCCATGGCAACCACCTGCCAGCTGTTGTGGCGCTCTCGCCTGGGCTGGTCTGCCGGTGTGCCGCCCTGTCCGTTACACAGGGCCACGTGAACCTCTCCATCTTCAGCCAACACCTGAACACAACTGAGCAGACAAAGGATCACAAAAGTGGAACATTTCTCACTTCATTTATGGCAAACGTCTGCTCTAATCCATCCATCGTGGAGCGCTTTATCCTCCACATGAGGGCGCTGCTGTCAAACCCAGCTGACGTCAGTGACAGTACATTTACCTGATGAAGAAGTTTTTCAGGAGCTCTCGATTCTTCTTCACGCCACTCTTTCTGCCACAGTGAGGAAAGTTGAAGACCACGCGTTCAAAGAGACGTCCCTGCAGAGACACACACTCGTCCAGCTTTGTGCAGTCCACACCGAAAATCACACTTCCACCTGCACAACAACAACAACAATTATGATATACATCTATTTACTGTGTGTACATGCAGACGCACCAGCTCACTTTAAAAACAACACATGATTCTGAAAATTAACTGATGAGAAATACGCAAACAAGATCACAACTAACGAGGACATGTGTCATCATTGAGGACATGTTGTGTCTGAGGACATGTTTTGTCATCATTGAGGACATGTTGTGTCATTGAGTACATGTTGTGTCATCATTGAGGACATGTTTTGTCATCATTGAGGACATGTTTTGTCATCATTGAGGACATGTTTTGTCATCATTGAGGACATGTTTTGTTATCTTTGAGGACATGTTTTGTCATCATTGAGGACATGTGTCTGAGGACATGTTTTGTTATAATTGAGGACATGTTGTGTCTTAGAGGACATGGACATGTTTTGTCATCATTGAGGACATGTTTCATCATTGAGGACATGTTTTGTCATCATTGAGGACATGTTGTGTCCTTGACACGTTTTGTCATCATTGAGGACATGTTGTGTCCTTGACATGTTTTGTCATCATTGAGGACATGTTGTGTCCTTGACATGTTTTGTCATCATTGAGGACATGTTGTGTCATTGAGGACATGTTGTGTCCTTGACATGTTTTGTCATCATTGAGGACATGTTGTGTCCTTGACACGTTTTGTCATCATTGAGGACATGTTGTGTCCTTGACACGTTTTGTCATCATTGAGGACATGTTGTGTCCTTGACATGTTTTGTCATCATTGAGGACATGTTGTGTCCTTGACACGTTTTGTCATCATTGAGGACATGTTGTGTCATCATTGAGGACATGTTTTGTCATCATTGAGGACATGTGTCTTTGAGGACATGTTTTGTCATTGAGGACATGTTGTGTCCTTGACATGTTTTGTCATCATTGAGGACATGCGTCATCATTGAGGACATGTTTTGTCATCAACGAGGACATGTTTTGTCATCATCGAGGACATGTGTCTGAGGACATGTTGTGTCTGAGGACATGTTGTGTCTGAGGACATGTTGTGTCCTTGACATGTTTTGTCATCGTTGAGGACATGTTGTGTCTTTGAGGACATGTTGTGTCCTTGAGCACGCGCAGTACCTGAGTCTTTGATGATGAGGACGTTCGCGGCGGCACCTTCATGTCGCTGAGCCTCGTCCTCGCGCTGCAGGCAGGTGGCTGTCACGCGCGAGTTCGCGTGAACGTGGCTCATGAACGCGGAGAACGAGAAGTTTCCTTCTCCCACCATCAATATGGACAGAGAAGGAGACATGTCCACTCCTCACACAAGATGTCCTCCTGGAATAAAACAACAACAAGTGTGTAAATGTCACCGCCTTCACTTCCTCACGCTCTGCTAACATCGTAGTTATTAAAGATTTAACAGACAAAACAAACGTCGCTCTTACAGTTTGGTTTAATGAATTAAAACATGAATGAATGAATGATTAAATAAATAAATAAAGTAATGAATGAATGTGTGTACTCACCTGTAGCTGCAGCGGTTTTACTGCACTGACACTGACGGTGTCGCACGTACAGGAGTTCGGCGTGAAACACAACCTGTGGAACATTGCCGTGTTTTCCCCCGCGAATAAGAGAATAAACATGAAATCAGTGTGGCTCTCACAGCTCGTGTTTCCACACGGACAGGATTAGTGGGGCGCCGTGGGAGGAGCTTGTTTGGAGCATCTTCAGCATCATCATCAGTGTTGTTCGTTTGTGTCATTGAAGAATAAAGGTTGACGCAGGTTTCAGTGTTGACTTTTCTCCTCACCATCATCATCGCACGTACGTAAATAAAACAGAACACACAAACTTACACACACACTCACACACACACGGTGTTTGTGCTGATGCTAAGGTCATGATGCTAACACCTGCTCACACACACACACAAGCATCAGCAGCATCCTGAGATGATGATGATGATGATGATGGTGAGGATGATGGTTCAACTTTCAAATATCTACATTTCGAATGATAGCTCGTGTTTTCACATAATGTTATTAACAAGTAATTCATGTTTATTTTATTATTTTAGTAAATACTCAAGTGTCCAAGAAGACTTTTTTTTTTTCTACATATTCAGTTATTCATTTTCTCTCCTTTTCTATTGTCTGGAGAATAACTCATGTTTGTCGTACTTTGTTCAGGACTCATCACAGTTTAAATAGATAAAATAACACAAACAGTTTTGATAAATGTAGAATAAACTTCAACTTCTTGTTCGTCTCTGTCCGTCCCTATATATTTCCAGATCGACTACCTACTTTATTATTGTATTATTTTATTTCATTTAGCGTATTGCCTATTTTACTGATTTGTTTGATTTGATTTGTATCTGTATATCTAGCTCTTGTTTCCTCATGCTGTAATTCTTTCCTACTTTGCACGGAGCATCTGGAACAGAAACAGTTCACCCCGGGGATAAATAAAGTATTCTGATTCTGATTCTCTGACCTCTCGCTCTCACGCAGGAAGTGTTGCGCCCACATGGGCAGCGTTCTGGCCTTGTCTTCTGGTCCAGGCCATCATCAGAACTGGCCTTTCTCCACAGATCCTCCTCCTTCTCGCTGGAACTCCCACCCCGCTCACTGGGACAGTCCTCCACGCTGGGAGAGGAGAGATGGACGGCTGCCCAACCCTGGCAGCTTTCATTCTCTGCACAGGAGCTGCAAAGGCGAGTATGACTGGGGGGAAGAAACAAGTGGTGCATGCAGTGGATTTACATGCATCATGCTTTTCCAAAATAATAACCTGAGACCATTTTTAACCCAGGAATTAAAGTCATTGAGTTGTTCTGAAATCCAACACCTTTAGACGCTACAGTGGTTGTAAAGGCACCAATAGTAATTGTAATCTTTCTGTTCTTTCTCCCCCCTCAGATGTTTTTCCTCAGCAGATTGAGGGAGTTAAGATGATCCTCAACAAAACTCTCAGCAGCTTCTTTAAGGTAACGCTCCACCCTCCTCCCATCATGTACACGGAGACGACTCGTCAGTTCTGTGAATGTCACGCATCAATCAATCAATCAATCAATCAATCAAATTTTCTTTGTATAGCCCACAATTTACAAAGCACAGTTTGTCTCACGGGGCTTCACAGGCTTAGACCCTCGACCAGGGTAAGGAAAAACTACCAGGGAAAAAACCCTTATAACAGGGAAAATTAAAGAGGTAGAAACCTTAGGGAGAAGCACAGGTGAGGGATCCACTCCCTGGACGGACAGACGTACACAATGACAAAGACTAAAGAGTAAAAAGTCTTTACAAGCACATGTTTCACTTGTTTCCAGGTGAGTCACATGCTGCATCTCAGCGCCGTCAGTCCTTCTTACTATCGTTTCCACGTGGAGCATCTGCAGTCTGACGACGACAGCAAGGACAAGGTTTGAACACGTTGAGTCGGTGGATTATGACACAAACATAGAGTTCCATCAGGTGACTTACATACTCATTATTATTATCATTATATACCTTGTGTTTGTAGGACGCCCCGGCGTTGATCGGAGAGATGGACTCTTCAGGGAGCCTGAACGCTCACGCTCTGCTGCACGTCACCGAGCGTTTCCGGGCCAGGACTGTGTTCCAGGTAAAGGACGAGGACAAAAAGCCTTTCCCCTTACAGTATATCATCCATCTGTCCTATCCCACATTCACCTCTCGATTGTGTTTTAGACTCAGCAGTCTCAGTTTGTCACCTGGCAGTTTGAGACTGAGTTTAGAGGGAACGACTTCACTGCTGCGGTGACTGTCGCCAACCCAGACGTCCTCCGAGAGTCAGGTGATCATCATTAACGAGGGGAAAATGAGCTGAAACGTTTACTGGTTTGTTTTCTGGCTGGAAACTAAAACCTAAATCCACTGGAAATATCACAGATTACAGTTGATGTCACACAGGAGTTGTTAATCCACCGCTGCCTTTGTGTTATCCTTTCATCGGGGACAGTTATCCTCGTGGCACACTTCCTGCAGAGTGTGTCCTCTGGACTGGTGTTAGGAGGCGAGCTGGTTTACCATCGGGGAAGGTCAGAGGAAGGAGGGATTCTCACGCTGGCCGGACAGTACTCACGTGAGCTGTCTTTGAGTTTCTTTAGAGCATTCGTTCTTAAAGTGCGGCCCGGGGGCCAATGGCAGCCCGCAAAAACATTTCTGGAGGCCCCGCAATGAATTACAGTTGATAGTTTTAATCCAGGAGCTACTAAGCTTGTTAAATGTTAATTGGACATTACTGGATACAGACCAATAAGTGTAAACAAAAATACTGGGTATTTACCTGGTTTCTATATGGTAAATTTTAGTGTATTATTGGGTTATAAACTGGTAATAAGTAGGTAGCCAGTAAATATATGGTAGACAGAAATGTGTTACTTGGTATTAACCTGTAATTAGAAGGTAAGAACAATGGCCAAAATACTGGGTAATTACCCAGTAAATTATGAAGCGTTATTGTATTAATGAGGGTGGAGAGTGGAGGCGGGACTTCCGCTACAAGTAAAGAGACGCTTGATTTGTTTTCTCGCGTTTGTCCTTACAGGCTCCGGCAGAAACATGGCGTCTCGCTGCTAACAGTGGCTATGCGACCGCGGCCCGCGACTATGTTATTTTAAATGACTTTTTGAAACACTACGAAAATGAAACAAAGAATATTATACAGCGACTAGACAATGCAGGAGCACATAATATGTATACAAAAGTGGATTTTGGGTAATATAAACCCATAAATACTACATATTGTCCCTTTAAAGGTGCATTATGTAATAAATCTAAAGCAGCTGGCGACTCAGGAATAATGTTCATATAAGAAACTGAACTCACCAACAACAACAGTACAGACAAAATATTTGCATTAAAAAAAATATTTTGCAGACTGCAATTTTGAAATCATGTTTTGGCATGTGGCGCCACCTACCGCCGCCTACCAATCATTGCAGTCAGTAGAGTCTCAGCTGCCGAGCAATCACGGGTTGCCAGTTACGTCAGAAAACGAAACCTAAAAGACCTCGGTATTGTGAATTTGAATGTAGTAACCGTGTTTGGCCACATTCTTACATATGGCACCTTTACATAACATTATATTAACGCTCATATTAGTTAACGCTAAACTGTCAAACTGCAATCTGGTCATTAAAATTATTGAAAATGGGATTTCTTTCTTTTTTTCCTTTTGGCGGCCCTCAGTCCAATGTTGGGTTCCTAAATTGGCCCTCAGGTGTCAAAACTTTGAGAACCCCTGCTTTAGACGAACTTAGAAGATTTTCTCTTGTGGTTTTCGTTGATGGAGTTTTGTCGTCATTCAGGACCAAACTGGGTGGCCACGCTGAACGCTGGGAAAGGAGGTGCACATGCGAGCTACTACCACAGAGCCAACAAACAGGTAACAGCAAACACCAGCACACACACGTTAGTGCTCATCTTAAAACTGAGTGTGTGTGTGTTTCACCAGATTCAAGTTGGAGTGGAGTTTGAAGCGAGCACCAGGACACAGGAGACCACCACCTCCTTTGGGTATCAGATGGAGCTGCCCGAGGCCAACATGGTGTTTCGAGGTGAACTTCTTTCAGATGTCAAGACATTATTTATCGTTGTTTCATTATAACCCTGTGTGTGTGTGTGTATGTGTGTGTGCAGGTATGATAAACAGTCGCTGTATCATCGGCGGCGTGTTGGAGAAGCGTCTGACTCCGCTGCCTGCCACCCTGATGATGGGCGCCTTTGTAAACCACAGAGGTGACAAACTGCAGGTGGGCCTCGGTGTCACTGTGGGATGACGGTCCTTTAAAGACCATGATCTAGACTATTCCCCAGAGGTTCTTCAGCCTCTTGGAACCACTTCAGTGTTCAGTGTGGATTTGATTTGAGGCCCACAGAGTTTCCTCAGATCAATGCATCTTACCAGGCGATCTACCTCTCAGGATGGACATGGTGTTTGTGATGTGAGGACACACACACACTGACATGATGTCTGTGATGTGAGGACACACACACTGACATGATGTCTGTGATGTGAGGACACACACACTGACATGATGTCTGTGATGTGAGGACACACACACTGACATGATGTTTGTGATGTGAGGACACACACACACTGACAGAATGTGACTTTAGACAAGTCTCCCTGAAACCAGACTGCACACACATATACAATATACTGATCATAGATTATAGAATCTTTTATACTCTAGTTAGTCCTAAAGAAACATGTTTTTAGATGACATTAAAAGTTTTAATAAATAAAAAACTATTATTTATGTTTTACTAACCTGTTAAGCTGAACGTTTCCTACTGCGCCTCGTGGTTTAATATAGAACGTGATCATTCCCGGGTTTACATTTGTCTCACTGATATTTGAATTTCAACACAAGAAAACTTAATCTGTGAGGATTTTCAGTGATTAAAATGTCAGCTTTGTTTAAGTCTCACAGCCACGTCAGGTCTGACAGGTGTGTGTGTGTGTGTGTGTGTGTGTGTGTGTGTGTGTATGCGACCTGCACTTTGCTGCTTTCCGCTCCCGATAAACAAAAGAATGGCTCATGTGTATTATTTATATATATTATTTAACATAAGAGAATCATTTAATAAAGATGTTATTTCTCTTATCTAACACTTCTGTCAGTTTTTATTTATATTTACTGAACTGTATTATCGATATATTTGATGATGAAATAAATACATGGCAATGAAACAGAAATCTTGTCGAACTCTGTTTTTATTGTCATGTATTTAGTTTAGCATCGAGCTAACTGTTTAAATGTAACTGAATATTACATTGTAACATCTTGGAGTCAAAGTGTGCCTGAGTTTTATGTTCAGATGAATCATTCCCATGAACTCTGTGTGCGTCTTCATCTCTGTCATTAAAAAAAGCAGCTTTGAGGCCGGAGATTCATAAAACTTTTTCATACAAAATACTAACATGTAAAAATGTCTGTACATCCATAGAGTGTCTATACAAATGTGTGAGGTTTGTAACAGAATCCCACAGTGTGGCTGTTTAAAGGGCTTTGTCCTTGAAGAAAGAGAAGAATCGTTTCCCTGCTTCTCCCTTGACTTTTAGCGACTTGCTTCTTTGGAGTCCTAACGTCTTTTCTGCCTCCTGCTTCCTTTCCTTCTCCCTCTCCTCCTCCCTCTGCTGCACCTGCTGGTTGATCACCAGCCTCATGTCCTCCTGCAACAACATCACAGTCAAACACCTGTATTATCACACCAAACTTGGATCTTTGTGTGTCCGTGCTGCACACTCACCTGCCAGGCCTCCAGCTCCTGAGACAGCGCCACCTTGTGTTTGATGGTGTTGAGAAGCTGCTGAGTCAGGGATTCTTTCTCCTGACGCACTGTGGCCAAGTCACTCTCTAAGGAACTGAGCATTGACACGATGATGATGATGATGATGATGATGATGATGAAAACACACATCACTGTAAACAAATGTGCTGCACTGTGATCGCTCACCTGTAGCTGGGTTTTCCTCTGAACGGCGTGATCTCTTCTCTTAACGTCTCCAGCTCTTCTCGCTGAGTCTGCAGCTGTGGAAAATACATCCAATAATGTTTGAATAGAAAATGAACGAAGCCATCCAAGTAAACCTGTAAGCCTGTGTTTGACAGACCTCTTCTTTCAGTGACTGTATCTCCTGGTCTCGTGCTCGCAGGACAGTAGAATGAGAGAGGAGAGCATCTTTAGCCTGATGAGACAAAGAGTTTGTGTTAAAACGGCAACAGATTATAATGTGAGTCTGTGGTCAGTAACATGAGAGTAACACATAATAATGTGAGTCTGTGGTCAGTAACATGAGTGTAACACATGATAATGTGAGTCTGTGGTCAGTAACATGAGTGTAACACATAATAATGCGAGTCTGTGGTCAGTTACATGAGTGTAAAACATGATAATACGAGTCTGTGGTCAGTAACATGAGTGTAACACATGATAATGTGAGTGTGGTCAGTAACATGTGTGTAACACACGATAATGTGAGTCTGTGGTCAGTAACATGAGTGTATCACACAATAATGTGAGTCTGTGGTCAGTAACATGTGTGTAACACACAAAATTGTGAGTCTGTGGTCAGTAATATGAGTGTAACACACGATAATGTGAGTCTGTGGTCAGTAACATGAGTGTAACACACGATAATGTGAGTTTGTGGTCAGTAACATGAGTGTAAAACACGATAATGTGAGTCTGTGGTCAGTAACATGAGTGTAACACATGATAATGTGAGTCTGTGGTCAGTAACGTGTGTAAAACACAATAATGTGAGTCTGTGGTCAGTAACATGAGGGTAACACACAATAATGTGAGTCTGTGGTCAGTAACATGAGTGTAACACACAATAATGTGAGTCTGAGGTCAGTAACATGAGTGTAACACACAATAATGTAAGTCTCTGGTCAGCAACATGAGTGTAACACACAATAATGTGAGTCTGTGGTCAGAAACATGAGTGTAACACAATAATGTGAGTCTGTGGTCAGTAACATGAGTGTAACACATAATAATGTGAGTCTGTGGTCAGTAACATGAGTGTAACACACAATAATGTGAGTCTGTGGTCAGCAACATGAGTGTAAAACACAATAATGTGAGTCTGTGGTCAGTAGCATGAGTGTAACACATAATAATGTGAGTCTGTGGTCAGTAACATGAGTGTAACACAATAATAATGCGTATGTGTATGTGTGTGTGTACCTGTGTGTGTAGCTGTGTGTGTAGATGTGTGTATACCTGTGATTGCTGTATCTCACTGAGCAGAGACAAAGGTTGTGTGTACCTGTGTGTATCTCTATGTGTGTACATGTGTGTGTAGCTGTGTGTGTGTACCTGTGTTTGTTGTATCTCAATGAGCAGAGACAAAGGTTGTGTGTGTGTACCTGTGATTGTTGTATCTCACTGAGCAGAGACAAAGGTTGTGTGTGTACCTGTGTATATCTGTGTGGGTGTACGTGTGTGTGTAGCTGTGTGTGTGTACTTGTGTGTGTAGCTGTGTGTGTGTACCTGTGATTGCTGTATCTCACTGAGCAGAGACAAAGGTTGTGTGTGAGTGCTGTCCAGGACGCTCTCTTCTCCCAGGTTCAGAGCTTTTTGCTGCAGAGAGCGATTTACGGTCCGCAACTCAAATACCACTCCCTGCTCCTGCTCTATCTACACACAGACACACAAATACACACACAGAGCTTCAGACAACTTGTGTTAGTGATGAGTGACAGTCGTAAGCTTCTCTCCCGTCCTTTACCTCTGCTTCCTTGTCTCTCAGTTTGATGTGCAGCTCAGACAGTCGGTCTCTCTGAGTCTCTCTCTCCAGTCGCAGTCGCTCGTTATCGTCCTGTGAGGCTTTGAGTTGTGTTTCCATGTACGACAGTCGCTCCAGCAACACTCTGTTCTGTGCAGGACGGAGGGAGAGACCACTCCACGTACTCAAACACTGGCACATACAGTCAACAGTGCAGTGCATACAGTATACTGAGAAAGTGTGTTGAATTCTATGGAGCTCATTTAGAGGTTCTTCATATTTCTTCTCAACCGTTCATGCCTCTCTTGGGCCATGTTTGTAATACAGTAATAGTGTTGGTGTGTGAGGTGTCGTTTACTGTAAGTGAAGTAAGAAGAATACCTCTGCTTGAATATTCTCGATCTGTGTGAAGCTGATGTTTCGGCTAAAGGACGACTCGTCCATCTCTTCTCTGAGGGATCGAAGCTCAGTCCTCAAGGTGTGTTCCAGTGTGACCGCCTGGACGGGAAGGATTGACATGGGAAATTGTTGTGAGAGGTTATTATTTAATAAATGAGCGACAAAGACAGGACTCCCAAAACCTGCTGGTCTGCATTGTTCCTGTCTGAGAGGCTGAGACGTGACGCCACACAAATGGCTTGAGAAAAACACACAGACACACAAACAGAGTCCATACTGAGATTGTGTTCATTCTCACAGCGTGACACCATCTTTGAACTCACCTCTGCCAGCTGCTCCACCAGACGCTGGTTGTGATTGGCTAACTGAGTCAGCTGCTCGCTCTCGTCTCGCCTGCGGTCTCTTCCCTGACTCTGGTGTCGCTGCAGCTCAGCCCTCATGGCCACTAAATCTGTGGTGAGCTCTGCCTCTTTCTGACCCGAGGTCAGTTCATTCATGTCCAGCCTCCTCTGAAGAACATGCTTCTCCTGCTGCAGAGCCTTTAACGCATGCAAGACAACGTGATATATCATGTGACCGGATTCACAGCAACATCACGTTAAAGTGTGTCAGTGGGACAATGAGTGAGAACACACAAGCCCTACGTGTACATGGAGGATATTTTTCTGATTATAACTGACACAGTTGTGTCACTTGTCACCAGAATAGCTGCAGGACACATTTAAGATGACAGTTTCATACATGGATTTATAGTGAGACACGATATGATGTCTGCTGTGGAGACAGCTGAAGACACTGAAGACAAGCATTCTTATACTGTCCTTAGATTTCCCTAATTTCACTCCATTCTTAAACTCTTTTTAGCCGTTTTTACCTGTGCACTTGATCACTTTTACTTCTTTTTGTTGCTGATTTTTAATGTTGCCTTTAGTGTTTTTGTTTCCTTTTGGTTTCTGTAGCACTTTGAGATTATTTTATGAAAAGTGCTCTACAAATAAAATGTATTATTATTAATATTATTATTATTATAACAACAGTCAGAGAGACAAGGTCAAAGGTCAAAGGATGTTGAAGATGGAGTTGTCAGGCAGGAGGAGAAGAGGAAGTCCACAGAGAAGGATGTTGTTAAGGAGGACATGAGGACAGTTGGTGTAAGAGAAGAAGTAAGAGGACAATGTCATGTATAATCATTTCTTCTTCTTCTACTACTTTAACCTTTGACCTTGGACAGGTCAGTCCATCATAGTGACAGCATTCCAGCATTCACTCTCACACCTACGCTGTCCACCAGGTTACATACTCTTTACATTATAACTCTATTTTAATCATCTTAATATTGACTATCTTTCCTGGTGTGACAATTTAATACCTTTACATTTTGTATCTATTGTATGTACTTTTTTATATTATGAACCAGCACATGAGTTTGTGTTTGTTTGTGTTCATTTATCTGTAATTTGAGTAAGACAACAGACCCAAGTGAAGCCTCATCACACAGCATATATATATATATATATATATATATATATATATATATATATATGTAATCTCAGAGTGGTGATTACCTCCAGCTCCCTCTCCCTCTGCCTCAGAGTGACCGTCAGCTCCTCACTCTTCTCCAGTAACGCTCGTCCTAGCTCTGCGGCGAGGATTAAATCCGTCTCGATCTCTCCCGCGCTGTCGATGCAGCCGGGGGTGGACGTGGACGAGGGGAGGCCGAAGGACAGAGACACCGAGGACGATGAGGACAGAGGGAAGAAGGAGTCCTCCAGGCTCGGGGAGGGGAGACTGTCTTTCCTCGGGGTGAACATTGTTGACGGTGTCACTGCAGAGACAGCATCATCCCAGATGGCGTAATCCACACTCATACAGGTGGCAGATTCGTCCTGTAATCCTCAGCTTCTGCTTCTGCTGTCAGTCAGACATACATCTGTGGGCAGAGGAAACATTGTCAACATCTGTGAAAACTGCAGCTGTGAAATCCAGGACAAGTTGTTTTGCAGTAATCTTATCTGTGACTGCCTTTAAGGAGCTCTTTTGTCTGAATCACGCTTTTGTTACTGTGACCGAAATACCAGCTCCGCTCTTATCTTTGTTCTGTTCTCCTCTCCCTGAATACCACAGCTATTGTCCTCCATTATTCTCTATAAATACAACAAAATCTTCAGTTCTGATCAGTTCTGAACTGAAACTCGGTCATTGAGAAATAACCGCCAAACCTGTTCACTGCTAAATCTTTAAAGAAAGGAAAGAATATGGCAGGTTCATATAAGATCTAGTTATTTTCTCTGTCTAAATGAGCCGTTTCAGTCTGAAGCTGATGATGTAACTCTGTACTCACACCTGTTCTCACACCTGTTACACCACCTCATCAAACCAGTCTGTCATCTTACCTAAAATCTATGTTCAAATTATAATCCCAACCTCAGTTCAGAACACTGTCATCATCTAAATCTGTATCATCTGAATCTGCTCTATAACACAAACCATTTCACTCAGAATGAAGCAAAATTTAAGCTTTAAGTCTCACCTGAGAGATCTCAGCCAGCACGGAACAGCGCTTCCTGTTTGGTGAGTGTGTGTGTGTGTGAGTGTGTGTGTGTGTCAGTGAGTGAGAGAGTTTGGGTGTGTTTGCACAGGAGAGGCTCAGCTCGTTTCCTTGGCAGTGGAAACATACAGCATGTAAATACAGCCGCTGGCTCCGCCTCCACAGCACAGGTGTGTGTGTGTGTGTGTGTGTGTGTGTGTGTGTGTGTGTGTGTGTGTGTGTGTGTGTGTGTGTGTGTGAGAGTGTGTGTGTGTAGGTCGTCTTCCTTGGGTCTATTTGAAAAATACACACAAATATTACACGTTAAGCAAATATAAAACCATACATTTCCAATAATAAATAAAAACAACAGACATTTGAAATCATAAAATCATGATTCCATATACATATATATATATATATATATATATATATATATATATATATATATAAAACCATAGAAAGATGACCACAATAATTCCTTTTAACCCACTGCACCTTAAGTAAAGATTTTGTGTTTATGTATTTTTTATTTCTTAGGTCTTTATTTTCCTTTTAACCCTAACCTCGCACCAAAGTCAAATTCCTTGTAATATCAGACTCTGAACTCTAATTCTGACTGTGATTAGCAGCTGATCATCAGTGCTTGACTTCACCGTTATACGTTTGTTTTCCACTGGAGAATCCTGGCATATTCACACAGGGTGAGCTGGGGTGAGGGGGAGCATGTGAAACAAGACGGAGTCTGTCTAATCTGACTTTCCTCCTCCTCCTCCTCTGTATCCCCCATCCTGTTTACCTGCTTGAAGGTTTTGAAAGGACCCTGTGTGTGTGTGTGTGTGTGTGTGTAGGGGGCAGGGAGAGAAGCCTGCACACAGACAAAAGCTGATAAAAACACCAGTGGATCAGTGGTTTCCCTCCTGCTCACCTCCACTCGTACAGTCATGACTTGTAAACTCTGCGTCTCTCTGTCTCTGTGGCTTCTCGTGGCTTTGTCTGAAGCTGGACGACAGATGCCCAAACTCTCTGAGAAGAAGCTCTGCGCTGACTCTGAATGCAGCTGTAAGTAGCACCAGCTCCTCTTTTAATGCTCTGGAAGTTGTCACCGTGTTCCTAAAGGTTACCCTCTGGACTTTTATCACACATCACTGCTTCTTTGCCTTGTGCTCAGACCCCATCTTGATCGCTCGTGCAGTGCAGGACTACTATCCTGGAGACTGCAGGTTCATCCCCATCAGACAGGGACAGATCGTCTACGTTTACGGGATGCTCAAAGACAGAGGGAACCTCTTCTGGGCCGGCAGCGTGAGTATATGACGCGTTTATTGTTTATCAGAAGTGATGCAGCTGGTGCAGTATTTTAATCGTCTGTTCATAGGTGCAAGACTCTTACTACGGACAGCAGGAGGCTCGTATCGGACACTTTCCCAGCAGCGTTGTGACGGAGACTCATGCTCTCATGGAAGCCAGCACTGAAGTCCGCACGACTGTGGGTGGACACACACACACACACGCACACACGCACACACACACACACACACACACACACACACACACACACACACACACACACACACACAGAGTGATGATTTCTCCTCTCTTGTTCACAGAAATGGGATTTCTACTGTTACTGACGACGTCTTCACCCTGAAATCAGCCGTCATTCATCACACAAATCTATTCTGTAATAACAACATGAACATAAACCACACTCCAAGTGTTCCTGTCCTAATTCACCAACGTTAGATGATTTTAACATTAGATGATAATATTTCCAGTGCTGTTTGTTGTATAACATGATGCAAAATAAAAGTCTTTCAGTCACACCATGTAAGCTTCTTTTCCTGAATCACAGCAGGCCTTGTTTTCTGTGTTTAAACATTTATTCTGTTGTTTTCATGTATATGTCAGAGGGTTCTTACAAATACACATGGATGACACACTTCATCATTCCTTCATCTACACACACAAACACACACACCCACACTTTTCTGAGCATCGTGCCAGAGTCCATGACCTATATTCTTTAGAAAAAGGAGCCCATGAATACTTTTCTTCCTGTTCTTTCTCCTTTATCTTCCTCTCAACACTGGAACACAGTTTACGCCTGGTCTCAAATAAACGCATTGGTATCTTACTCATTATTATTCTCATAATCATCAGTAATTATCTTCAGTTTACCTTTCCACTCCTTTAAATTAAAGCTTATAATGATGCCTTAAACATGTTGACATGATCACACTAGCGTAAATATGTTTGGTACAGATTAATCATCAGCATTTAGATGCAGCTTTATGAGAAGGTACTGGCACCTGTCCACATCTTTCCATGTATGTTCCACTGACACTGAACTCACTGAACTCAACTCTAACAGGTCAGACATGAAACCAGCAGCACTTGGAGTTAGTGGTGAGACACTGTCAGCAACGTCAGGCTCTTCTCTACATTTTCTTTTCCAGTATTTGGTCTTCGCAGGAAATAGGAATCCTGCGCTCGACGCCGGGAGACGAGCGAGGCGCAGCGACGGTCAGCACGCCGTCAGACGACAGATTGGAGGTGACGTCGGCGGCCGACACGCCGGCAGGGAACCGGTACTTCCTCAGAAACTCTCGAGACACAAAGCCGTGGTCGTCCTGGAAACACAAAGTTGTCGGTCAGTGTGTGTGTGTCAAGAGTCGTGAAATCAATTCACTGTGATTATTCCTGCAGCTCTGTGCACAGATCAGTTCCCTCCTCCACCTGTCGGTCCTCGTGTTTGGCGTGCACGGTGACGAAGTCATCGCTGACACTGACGGACAACTCATCGGGGGAGAAATGCTTCACGTCCAGATGAATGACGAAGCGATCCTTCTCCATACGCATCTGCACAGACGGCACAGTTTCTATTCATGTCAAACAGTGATGTAAGAATTATAAAAGCAAATGTCACAGATTAAAACTTCAGAATAAATGCATATGTTACAGCTATGTCTCTATATCTCTAGTCTTTGTCTTGTAAAAGCTCTTTGCAGGGACACAGCTGGGACAGCATGTCAACATTCCAAAAACCCTGTCTATGCATATTATACTTTAAAATGTGCATTCTCATACTTCTTATATACGTGCACGGAGTCTGTTTTTGCTGCTGTAAATGTTTGTGTGACTATTGAAGCATTATCTCATCCCATCTCTAAACCTTTTTAAATATCAGTATTTCCAAACCCTGATAATAAAAAAGGGGGTTATTTCATTTTCCCTTACCTCACTGTGTCCATTGTCAGGCCAGTTGAACCAACGCACCAGCGATGGTGGGACGAGCGGAAAGGACCAGGACAAAGGCCAGACGTGAGGCCACTCCGTGAGAGGATCTGCAGAGGAGCGATCAGGGTGACGCTGTGGGAGAAACCGACGGTACCAGGGATACTGGATGGGGATGTCCATGGTCAGACTCCAGCAGAGACTTTTGGTGACTTTGAGACTTGGTTTGAGTTAGAGTGAGTGCTGCTCGCTGCTTTTATAGGCCTCTCCAAAGCTGGGCTGTGTCTCTGTCTCTGTCCACATCCTCTGCATCACCTCACACAAGCACATTGATTCTGCCAGCAGGCTGATTCTTCTGGAACAATGATGTCAACTGTTTATCGCTCTTTTGCACTCATTGTTTCATCTGTCTGACTGTGACCAGTTGTCTCACTCTCTCTCTTCTCTTGGTCATAGGGGCACTGGCTCAGAGTCCTGCTGATGCCCCCAGAAATACCCACGTCTGCTGTGTGTGTGTGTGTGTGTGTGTGTGTGTGAGGGACAGCTGCCAGAGCATTACCCTGCTGTGCTCTGAGCGCCAGAAGCTTTAGGTCTGTGGGTGGACTGGACTCTTGGTTGAATGGGATGTGATGAGTTTGTATGGACAGCATTAGAGGGACACTCTCAACATGTATCCTTCTGCCATGAGCTCAGCTTCAGTGTGTCATAATACTCCTAATTCTACTCAAATATTCTCCTTTAATGTAACATAAACAGCTGAAATGGGGGATTTTGATATTTGACCTTTGATATTAATATACTGGAATGTGTTTATCACGATCATATATGTTTATATGTTTGCACACGTGTTGTAACGTGGCGTCAGCCAATTGACAGGCACTGAAAGTATTTGAGATGATGACACCGTATTTATTAATAGTATGTTATGCTCCAAACATTACTGGAAATAAAATAAAAAGGTGAGCAGATTGTTTCACTACAGCCACACAAACATCCATAGAATGTTACTATGGTAGTAACATTAGTTACTGTAGTTACAAGTTACCAAGTCATTAAAGTTACTAAGGTGTATAATAGAGCATCATCTACAGTTTACCAATGGTTACTAAGCTAAACCACATATAGAACCTTTAAGTGTGTGTAATTACCTTCAATGGTTGCCATAGTAATCAGTAACAGATCAAAGGGGGTAGAGGACAGCATCTGTCTCCATTCATGTCTCCATGTAGGACACTGGTGGACAGTTAATCTGGTTAACAGACACACAGACAATAATGAGACATTATTATCAAAAACAACAACTTTTTACATTTTTATTATACATATATTATATTTTTACAGTTCTTCCTCTCTGTCACTGTGTAACAGCTGCTGCTGCTCTTCCTGTCTGTGCGTCCTTAGTTACCATGGTAACCAGTCGTGGCCCTGTAACTCACCTGTGTTGTTGTTGTTGTTGGAGATCGTAGTTGTGGCACAAACACGCGAGCTTCGTGGCTACAGACATGGACTCGGTGCTGCATGCTAACCCTAACCACGGGAAACTTGATAAAAGGAACCCGGTGATTTCAGCGTTCGAACGAGACGTGAACTCGTTTATGACGCTGATGAGACGAGTTTCTTCGAACACACACGACGGCAGCGGCTCGTTAGCTAAAGGGTAAGCTAATGTTATTATGATCCGTCGTTTGTTTAGACGGGAGTTTGTACGAAGACAAAATTAGCGTAAACAAGCGGAAACAGTTAATGTTATGTACGGGGTTTCCCACTTCCGGGTCACTGAGGGCCGATTCTCCGATGTTGACCTCATGTTGACCTCAGGACGAACTCTGACCGAACTCTGACCGAACGTTTGTCATTTTTACGGTAATTTGACTTGAGTAAACTTAAGTCAATATATTATATTATATAACCCTAAACCATGCCGCTAAACCTGCTGTTAAAACAAAAGTCTGCCTAGTTTGTGCTAATGACTTCACACACACAGGATATTGGTCATTTTTTACAGTTTAATCGTCGTTAAATTACACATTTAAAGCCCACACATGCTTAAATTAAGATAATATTTGTGTTATTTGAGCTTATCCACAACCACTGACAATACATGTATGGATATACAGAAATAAATAAAGGAAATGTCCCACATGTGCAGGTAGCGCTAGTGCTAGTTAGCAGGTTAGCAGACATAATAAAGTAATTTTAACCATTACCAAATGTGGTTAAACAATTAATTAAATGATTTTCATATATTTTGAGAAGTTTCTCTGGTGATTAACCATGTTATAGAGATTTTATACTCTAAGTTCTATTGTATTATTTACATGATATATTATTATATTATTATCAGAGTGCTCACTGTCTCTCTGCTTTTTATGTGCTTGGAAATTCTTTGTTGTTATTTTGCATTAATTGTCCTCTTTCCAGTCTGGTTTCATTTGAAATCATTTGTTATGTGATTGATTTTCCTTTTGCAGGATTAAAATGTTGGTGGACATATGGGGAAAGTACAAACATCGACTGCCTCCAAAGTTCTACCAGGAGCGAATGCTGCAGGTTGCAGACTTTCTCTTTGGAATAAAGGTAAATTATAGTCGCTCTGCCATCATTTAGTTTCCAAACAGGAAGTTGAACGCATTACATTAGCCCTAACATTAAAATCTGTTCATGGTTCTTATGTCATGGCTTCTATTGCCTGTTTGACTTGTACACTTTGTTTCCCAGGTTTCTTATCTACATTTTCAATGTCTTGTCCTTGATTATTTTCACATTTCATGATATGATGTGGCAGCGAATGTCTTTTTTTCTCCTTCATAGTCACTCCTGCGTTTGTGTGTAGGTGTATGAAGTGGCTCTTTGGCAGGGCTACAGCCTCCACCTGCTGCAGTACAGCTCAGTGGCCATCACTGACATCACCAGTGTGGACCACTTCATGTCCTGCTTCTTTCCTGAAGGTTTTCACACAGAACAAGATGTGTTTGCCATGAAGGTACACCTTATTGTGTGTGTGAACTGTGTGTGTGCTATGTTCGACCAAAGTTACCAATGTAATTGTGTGGAAAGGTCACTGATCGTGACCTCTGCATGTGTGTAGATTCGCGCCATGCACGGCTCAGCACTGTGTATCTTTAAGATGGAGGAGAGGCACGGCATCCTCAGTCAGGACGGCTTCTCTCGACTGCTGTGTGTGCTGAACTTCCTCAGGATCACCATGCAGGCTTTGCAGCAACACGAACACCTCTGCTGGCAAATATATAATGGTATATTTGTAGTTTGTCCAGTATTTTGTTTTAGTCTGACAGAGAGTTGAGATGAGGAGAAATGGCAGAAAGTGTTCAAGAGAAGGTTGTTTGATCAAGTTAGTAATATTAGTAATAAAGATCTAATGGCACCTTACTATGCCCAGAGATATGTTCGCACTTCTCTTTTAAGTCCATATTTAAAAGGGAATTAAAGGTGCATTATGTAATAAATCTATAGCAACTGGCCATAAAATCCTCCTAATATGTCACAGAGACTCAGGAATAATGTTCATATAACAACAAACAACAGTACAGACAAAATATTTGCAGACTGCAAATCATGTCTATGTTTTGAAATCATGTTTTGGCGTCATGTGGCGCCACCTACCGCCGTCTACCAATCATTGCAGTCAGTAGAGCCTCAGCTGCCGAGCAACCACGGGTTGCCAGTTACGTCAGAAAACGAAACCTAAAAGACCTCGGTATTTTGAATTTGAATGTAGTCACCATTTTTGGCCACATTCTTACATATGGGGCCTTTAACTAATGGTCATTTATTTGTTACTTAAAGTGAAGTGAGAAATGATAAATTGTGCTGTGTTTAATATCATATAGTGGAATTGACCTCATTGTGTTCATCTTTTCTTTCTGATAACTTTTCAGGTTCATTACACATCTACACCATCTGTCGTTATTTGATGACTAAGAATTGTAGTGCACAGGTAATTAGAGCTGCAGTGCATCATAGTTGTTGTTTTGTCATGTCTGATATAAATGGAAGGCAATTAGTATTGTGTGATCAATGATTCACTCTCTTCTACACATTGGTTGGTTGTAAGTGTTGTGACTAAGACAGAAACTGTCCTTTATGCTCCTCAGGCCCTGGAGTACCTTCTGTGGGCAAGCATCAGTTTAGAACTGTCCATTCCTCTGATGACTGCCAACAACTTGCCATGGATTGTCACACTCTACTGTGCTGTGTGCCACTGTTACTATGACAACCAGGCCTTAGTGCAGGCAGAGGTGAAAGACACACGTCATCTGCATCCAAACACACAATCTTCACAATGTCAAGTGACTGTTCACAGGCTAATATAACAAATGATACCAGGTCTCTGTTTTGAGTCGTTTAAAATACATATATTGCTTAGTATTACTTCCAAAACAAAGGTTTAATATTTTACTTTTAATGTGTTAAAATACTACTACCATATAGGGAATCTGAAAAACCCGGAAAAGATACACAGAAAACTATCTGAACCATTTTCCAAGTAGTTATTTTTCTTAAAAATGCTTTCAGGAATTTGCCAGGAGAGCCCTCGGGAAAATCAATGAGCTCGCAAAGCTGGAGGAGCAGAGTGAAATTCCTTCCACCAGAGAGACCCAGAGAGCTTATAAAGAAGCCTCCATCAAGGCAGGAGACTCCTCTGATCAACACACACTCACACTCATCATACATGCATATACAAAACCATGACAATCTATGACTGAAAGAAGTTCAAATTAGTGTGATGGAGCCACATTTCTAACTCCACCAGTGTTACTGTATGAATACAAACACGGACAGATTTCTTGTGACGCTCTAACCCCACTTAACACTTCATTATTGATTCATTGATTGTCTTGTCTTTGTATTGTGGCTCTTTGTCTGATTCTAAAGATAATTCAAACCTGTTTTCCGTAGCTTGGTGCCATGATCTTCAAGCGGACAGTGTGTGAGGCCAGAAGACGACACAAAGCTCTGGTCAAAGTCAAAACTAAAACCACCCTCAAAGACATACCTAATGTAAGGATGTATAGTCCTGATGAATACATGCTTTTAATAAGACTTACTTTACTGTACACCAGTGTTTTCCTAAGTGTGGCTCTTATAATAATAAGTAATAATTGTAATAACCCTTCCACTTATTAAATTATTAAAAACATATATTCCAAATGAAAAAGTATTACAATCTGTCCAATGAAATGTGATGTCTGAACACTTGTGTTGACCCAGGTGCCATGGCCTCGTACTGCAACAGAGCGCACCCTGGTGGCCCTGTTTGACTGCAGGGCAGCTCAGTTCTTAGGCGTCTTAGAAGCACTTTGGGACAGCGCGAGACAACCGCTGCAGACCAGGATGCCAGATGAACCAGAGCTTCAGGAAGTCATCCTGGAACTCCTCTCTGCTGGCATAACTATCTTATCTGGTGAGTAAAAAGAAAAATGAATCACAAGGAGGGATTTAAGGAGTGAAATGCTCACAGTGATGTAATGTTTGTGTTAAGGTGTAACAACGAAAAGTGAGCAAAGACCTGATGACGTCCCAAACCTTTGTCTTAGCACTCTGACACCAACATCCACTCTTA
This sequence comes from Microchirus variegatus, assembly GCF_963457635.1. Taxonomy (NCBI): domain Eukaryota; kingdom Metazoa; phylum Chordata; class Actinopteri; order Pleuronectiformes; family Soleidae; genus Microchirus; species Microchirus variegatus. The sequence continues at coordinate 4,941,666 of NC_139803.1, read as the reverse complement.
TAGATTTAGCCATTCAAGGTGAGTGGGTTTTTTCTAACATGACAGTTTTGTTTTGTATATTAGCCTAAAAATCTGTTACTATCTGTTGAATTAGGAGAAAACCAAGTGTCAATCATGTCTGCGGTGAGGTTTACGAAGCTGCTGTTTCAGTACAATCAGCCGGACGCCTTCGCTGAACTTACCAAAGAGATGCTGCAGGTTTTGTCTGTGAGTAACAGAGCAACATCAGGTCTCTCTTCTGTATTCTTGTGTTTCCAGGTTGTGATTATTGTTTGCTGTTTTTCTGTGTCAGGGCGTGGAAGGTCTGACATTCAGGAAGGCAGAGATTGAACTCGCTTTACTTGACAGATTCAACAGTGTGCCGTCTTCACAGAGGAGTCTTCCTAAAGACAACAACACCAGTGCCGGTAGGAAAAGTCAAATGTGTGTTATTTAGATAACATGATTGGCTAATAGAAGCTGAGTTTTCCTGTTATTCTGTCTTTAAATTGTTAGAGTTACTGATCACCTGTATTGTAAAACTTTGATTTTTAACCGAATGCACTGCCAGCTGAGTATTAGCTCACAGGTCTTAGTAACCTGTTCACAAAATGTCACTTCTGTCACTTACTGTGCTGTTTGATGTATGTTTCCCACAGACAGACTCAAATCTGCATCGTCACTCAGTGATGAATGCATCAGTCTGGCAGCTTTCCTGCACAAGTCAGTGTGTGGCTCTGCTCCTGTGAGTCTTCATGTTTCAATCTGTTAAGACTCAAGGTTTAAATCTAAATAACTTTTACTGTCAGTATGTATACACTGTAAATATATGTGTGTGTTTGTGTAGGAGGTGCAGCCGGACAAGGACCTGGTTTTGGATGTCGTGTTATTTCTTTGGGGTAAAGTGAAGGTGGTGTTACAGAGGAATAACATGAAAAATCCAGAGTTTACACACTATCTGGAGAAGGTAGATACATATGACAAGGTATGTATTTAGATAGGTAAGCATTATTTAGACTGAAATACAAATGTTTACTTCATTAATGCACTTGGCTCACTTTTCCTGTTCACTTGTATTTGCAGTGGCTGTGGTGTTTGTATAGACTGTGTGAGGTGGCCTTGGCCGACGACCTGGCTACGACGGACTGCACAGTGGTCACAGAGATGATCCACACGTTGGTCATTTGGCTAGAATGTGTCGCTGAACACAGTAATCAAACACAACATCCAGGTGAGGGAATACAGTCTGTCAGACAAACATCAAACGATGCTCGTGAAAGATTGATTATTGTCAAATGTTATGTGCAGCAGCTCCTGAGGCAGTTTGTGATGGACAGACTGTCAGATCGTTCTCTCTTCTTGAGGTATGTACAGCATCAAAGGTTTTAAAAACCTATGAATTAAAGTATGAACATGTAAAGAGAGTCTGTATGTGTGTGTGTACTTGCAGAGTTCCAGCACAGAATTGCTTCAGAAGGTGTATGAGGTCACGAGGAGAGGTCTCCATGCTCTTGAAAAGGGTGCTGCAACTCTGCTGCCCACAGATTCCTCAGCAATCACAGACTCTGCCTTCATGCAGGTCGGCAATCGATTCTACTTCATGTGCTGCTGCTGCTGCTGCTGCTGCTGCAGTGTGGATGGAATTGATAGTGACTGAGAGTATGACCTTTCTCCTCCTGACAGAAGTGCTGTCCCCATCCTCCATCGACTCCTTCCCTGTCTTCTACGACATCATCGGAAGAGGGAAGTGAGGATGACGGAATCAGTAAAAAGGAGAAAGAGGAAATGGAACCTACAGCAGAACCCGGTAAAGACTCCAGAGACAAACAGTCCACATGTGCATTTCTGTGGGTTTTAGATCTTCATCTAGAGATAAACATCATCCACCACAGGGCGTCTCTCAAGTTACTGCAGCTAAATGCAGGTCAGACACACTGCTGCATTGAGAACATTATAAAATGGTACAAATAAATACTGTCCTGATTCATCCATTGTTGTGTGCAGTTGCAGAGTCTGACCTGTTGGATCTGATAAAGAAGAACAAGGTGTCCAGAGCTCTCTTCCTTGTCCAGAAAGCACTGCTGGTGTTCAACAGCATGGAAACAAACAAAAGCAGAAAAACCAAGAGCCTGCTGGAGGTCAGCTTAACATCTGCATGGTTTAATTACTCACTGGTGACTGAGGTCAGTGTTGATGACGTTATTAAATGATTGAAATTGAAAAGGTTTGTCTGTGTCTGTGCACTCTCTCCAGGAGGCTTCTTCTCTGATAGAAAAAGCAGAAGTAGAGGAGAAAAGACTGTATCACTCCACCATCTCAAGGACCGCAGCTGTGAATAAAGAGAAAGAAATGAAGGAGGAAGTAGAAAACCCTCCACCTCCCCCCATCCTACTCTCACGCACCGACCACTCCTTAACCTTTGCCCCAGGGCCTTATAATCTGGACAAACAAGTGAGATTGGGTTTTAATAATGTTGTTCATTTGTTAATCATTCAACACAAATGACATTACATATATGTTGTTGATCTTATCAGGTGTGCTGGTACCAAATGTGTGGCCGTGCAGCCGAGGGCCTGAATCAGAAAGTTCGACTTGGAGACTGCAGCCTGCCAGGAACTGAACATATGGTAGAATTCATTAATTTCACAGATGGGCCCATTATTGTCATCTTGTGTGTCTATGATATGAGCCCTGACTCTGTGTGTGTTTCCAGGTACCAGCAGTATCTGGGAAGTGTGTGCTGAGAGTGCAGGGGCTTGTGCCCAACCACAAATACGTATTTGCTGTTGCAGCTTACAACAACCAGGGCAAGCTGCTGGGCAACGCCATCGGCCGGACAACACTCCCGCTGCTGGCATCCATGCCTGTGCCTCTGCTTTCCACGTGGGCTCACTTGGCTCAGGTACACAGTGAATATCACAACCTTTACGACTGTGTCTGCAGCACCTATTTACCGCCTATTTCATATTACTTGCCAACTGTGCGCGCACTTATAATGGATAATGAGTGCTTAATTTCTCTTGCTCAGGTTGCTTTTCAAACAGAGCAGTATTCCGTAGCAAAGAGAGCCTGCAAGGAACTGTGGAGCCACTGTACATGCCCTGAGTCGGGCTCACACAGTACACAGGACACACTTGCCACCACCAGGTATTGTAATGAAGGAAATACATCCTCACAGTTCAAATCAACCAGCCTGTGTTTCTGTGCCGTCTGTATTGTCTCCTTCTTATCTGTCCCCGTTCACCATGTAAAAGGCTGAATGAGCAGACCCTACAACACTCCTCTCCTCGCTTGCGTCAGTTGCTCCTGACTTCCATCTTCATTGAGACAGAGATCAACGTTCAGCAGAGATCTCTCTACTGTGACTCATTCAGTGAAAATGGACCGTTCATATGGGAACAGGTCTGTGTTCTGATAGCTGCAATGTGGTCACGGTTTGGAGTTCAATATTGAGTTTGGATTTCATATGAGGTTTAAACAGTGTCAATGAGTAATGTTTTGTGCATGTGTGCAGGAAGCCAGACTGGCAGAGTGTGAGCGACTGCTGGTCGCGTTGGACTTGTCGATGTTTCTAAATGATGGCGCTGCTGCTGTGCAGGCTGTAGTGAGCTGTTATGGCCTTCTAGTTCCTCTCATCTTCCACCAAATTCCCTGCAAGCCTGTGATACAAGTAAGCACAAACTGCTATTACACGTCTTCATATTCTGTTCCTGTCCACGTTACAAACTGTGAACGATGCCTTTGTTGTGATCGTCAGGTGCTGAAAAAATGCTTGATGGTTTTGGAGGAGAATTCAGGTCTGCTCAAACAAAAATGGTCCGGAAACATCTCAGAATCATTCATGCACATGATCGCCTGCATCACGTACTATATTACAAAGGTCTGTTTTTGTGTGTGCTCAAAATATAGATTACAGAGGTCTATAACATGTACATTTCCAAATAAGCATTTTAAAGGGTTAATTCGATGAAAAGGACTATGTTAAAGACATTGTTTTTTGTCATGAGTTAGAGCATAATGCTTTCTTCTTCCTTGGTGAACAGACGTCACGAGTGCTCGGTCAGTATCAGCTGGCTCTGGCAATGATGGATTGTGGCCGTAGGCTGCTCCAGGACGTCTATGAGGCCCAGCTACACATCACCAGAACTGCTCATGAAGCTGTAAGAAACAGGAGGAAAAATATCAATGTGGATTTTGACAAAGCAGTCCTGTATTTAAAAACCAAGTGCAGAATATTTTGCTGTATAACTTTAGTATTTGTGTGTTTGTGTGTTATTAAGACGGCAGATCATGCTGCTGCCAAGTGTGGAATGAAGATTAGTCTTCAGTTGAAGGCGCTGCAGGCCAAGAACAAGAAAAGAATCACAGCTGAAGCAGCAGCTCCCAGCACAGGAAAGGCTCATTGTTAACTTGCTAACTGCGTGGTATATTTAATCTCCCCAGCTTGTTTTGTGAACAGTGATGAATTATCTCAGGCATAGGCGATGCTGCAGTTAAACACTGATCCATGTTGAACACGAGTGTCTTTATTTTTGTAGGGATTCCTCGTCCACTGAGCGGCTGTGAGGATCCGACCGTGCTCTATGATCTGATCTCCAGTAGCACACTACAGGATGTCTATGACAATGGTACATATCACATAATAACACTTACTTCTTTTAGTGATTCACTGTTGACGTTAATTAACATCTGTCTTTATATTTATAGTCATGAAACTCCAGAGAAAGGCATATTTCACGGAGTATGCAGCGCTGCTTCTGAAGAGAACCATGGAAGAAGGCCTCCCAGACCTTGTCCTGAAGTGGGGGCAAAGCATTTTAGAATTTCTTTCCAGGTATAATTTCACCATAATCCTGTGGGCACTGCTGTCTCCCACTTTAACTGCACACATGTAGACTCAGCAGGATGTGAATTGTGCATTTCACAGGCGCGATGGCTTGATGGTGCAGTCGTTAAGATGTACTGAGGGTCACAGTGAAAATGAACCACCTCAGGTAAAATACTGATGTACACAAGCACATACAGTGCAGTTTCCTCAAAACATAGGTTCATGTTTCATTCAGCTGTGGTCGCAGCTCTCCCATTCTCCTCTGGCATTGCTGTATTATTTATTATGAGTAATGTTTTATGAATCAGACCAAATTTACACATGTACACATTCCCTGTGGACTGAGCTTCATGTGTACTACCTAAACAAAAGTTGTACTACTTGTCTGTAGTCATTTTTCAGTGATTATTTTAGTTTTAATATAACATTCACATGCTTTTTTTAAAACAGAAGAAGAACACAGCATCTGTTGATGACACAAGAAAAAAGATCAAGCGTAAAATCCCATACAGCAAGCTCCTGAGTGTGATAATGAACAGGTAATGTGTGTTTGTGTGTGTGTGTTTCTATGTGATTTCATCTGTATTTGTGGGCTCATGTGACCACATGTTAACTGGCTCTAACTCTCCGTTTGCTCAGGGAGACGCGGACGGAGAAGAAGCTGTATGCCATGATGTCGTCTGTGGGTCAACGCTATAAGAAGCAGCGTCAGCTGAGGGACGTGTGCTGCGAGGAGAGAGTGTGGAAGTCACATCTGAACTTCAGCATGGCTCAGGCACATGTAGCTATGATTTATCAGCTGCACGGAGGAGACGCACGGCAGCATCACAGGTTCTGACAAGATAACAGCTGCATGGAGTTGTCAGTGAAATACTTTAAATCAAACTCCAATGACATGGGGGCCACTGAGAGTCTACTTCGGTCAGTAAGGGGCCGGTGAAGTCAAAAAAAGGCCAACTTTTATGATGATATATTTCATAATTTCACATTAAAAGCGATTGTTTTGATATGGAATGAACAAAAGTTGACAATATAAACGTATTTATGATTTAAAAATTAACATAGTAATTAAAAAACATACAGAAATAACTCATTTAGAGCTGCAACTAATGATTATTTTCTCGATTAATTGAGGAATCGCTCGGAAATGTCGATGTTCCCAAATGTCTTTGTTTTTGTCCATAAACCAAAATGATTCAGTTTGAATGATTTCTTTGTTTTATGGAGCAAAGAAACAAAGAAAATACTCACATTTAAGAAGCTAAAACCATCATTAATCATGAAAAAAGCTTCAAACCGATTATCGATTATCAAAATAGTTGACAATTAATTTAGTAAACGATTAATCGTTTCAGCTCTAAACTGATTATAAGTTGATATTAATTGGCGGCAGGGGCCACATGCATATATTTTGATGGCAGCAAGTTTGAGACCACTGCTTTAAATAATCTAGTTATAATATGTATTTAATCCTTGATCTAGTGAGTTTAGTTAGTGACATTGGTGTCTTAGCCTCAGAGGTCTTACAGTAAGAATGAGATGACATTGGAAGGAGGGATGACATGAAGTTCCTCCATAATGCTGTATATATCATGTGTCTATGTCTGTTATAGTGTGTCTTGTATGTGCTTTGCTCAGGTACAGCCAGATCGATCCCTTTTGTTTCTCTCTGGCCTACTCTGGTGTCCTGCTACGGCAGAATGTGGATCAGCAGCAGCAGTCTTCTAAACATGAGGTGGTCTTGGAGAGAGACTCCTCTCAGTCTGCTCTGAGGAACCATGTGGCTGCACACGAAGATGGTGAGGAGATGGCACACTGAGATATTAGAAAGGGGAAACATGTAAAGCTCTGAGTTCACTTTTCCCTCCTTTTTCCTCCAGCAGTTAGAGTTGATAAGTCCTTCACAGAGGAGAGTTGTGAGGAGGGAGAGGAGCCCTCTAAAAGCAGGGAACAGCAGGTTGATGAGAAGAGTCACACTGTTTCTCTGATGCTGGACTCACTCAACAAAGCTGCTTCACATTTCCACAGGGCCATGGTAACTCTTCTTCTCGGTACACTGTGTAAATGTGAGCACACAGAATGAACCCAGGCCTTGTTGACTTTGTGTGATGTGACTGTTTTCCAGGTGCTGGCTCATCGTGGCGGCCACTGGACCACTCTGCAGAGTGTGTGTCACACAGTGTGGGAACAAAGCTGCAGAATTCACACAGCCCTTCACTTCGATCCTGACTTCCCCCTGACAGCAGAAAGTCTACAGACAACCTTTACTCGCCTACTGTCTGTGGCTGCGGACCTAATCATGGACATGCTCAACAAACTCGGGGTACACGAACAAAACATCTACATATTAAAACCTGCAGATAAGCAGCCAGGGTTTTGGGGGCTGTGTGAGACTTTGATATGTTTCTCTTGGACTCTTGTAGCTGTGGACTTTGTATGACAGTGAATTAACCGAGGAGGAGCTGGAGTCCAGTCTCCACTTCTCTGCGCCATTGGATGACAGCACTCAGGTGGACCTGCGCTGGGTTCGTATCTTGGTGTTGCACACTCTGGAGCAGCTCCATCATCATGGTGGCAAATGGGAACGCCTGGCCCACTTTGCCTTACTTTTCAATTCCTACACACGGTGAGTGAGACAGACACACACACAGATGTGAAATTGAAGCTTAGAAACTAGACAAAGAAAGGTAACAAGTTCTGTGTGTGTTTACTTTCAGGGAACGTTATGCCTTGATCATAACTCCTCTTCTAATCCATGCTCAGAAGAGACTCCTGGAAAGGATCAGTTGTTTTGGAGGACCTGCAGTTCCACAGCCACACCATGTAAAGACACAGAAAGTCACTGGCAAAGAGGTCGTACATCCTCTCACACATTATCAGCTATTTTAATCATCAGTTTTATATGTTTCAGTGTTGTTGTCATGTGCTTTTCTTTATGATATTATGTTCCAGGTGACTGACAGGACGTATGCAGGCCATCAGCTGCTGTGTGCTTCTCACAACACTCAGCAACCACACATTCACAAACTGACAGACTCCACTCCTCAAGACGCAGTTGACCTTAAAGGTTTGACTGAGTAGCTTCAGTCGCCATGTTTGACTCTGTAGTTCATCATTTTGCATGTAATACACCAGATATTCCATGTTCTGTGTCTAAGTTGCAGAAATACAGCTCTCCATGTCGCTCGTGTGTGTTCCTCTGGACGTAGAAGACACACTGAGGTGTTACCATCAAGCTCTGGAGAGAAGACCACACTGCATTCAGGTTTTCCAGCGTAGTCGCTCACTGCTGTCGCTGCTTCTGGCTCACACACAGCCCTGTAAGTTCACTTGTGATTGAGTAGAAACACACACACACACACACACACACACACACACACACACACACACACACACACACACACACACACACACACACACACACACACACACACACACACACTCATACAACACTCACACTGTGTTTCTTTTCTGTTCAGGCTTTGCAGCAAACATGGAGGACTCCAGTGTCATTCCCACTCCAAACATCTATGACCTGACAGAGAAGGACTTCTGTTCTCCAGATGCTCTCTTCAGCCTTCCTATCAGTATTGACCACATACCAACCATCACTGCTGCCTTCTCTGCCTCCATTAGTAAGGAATACACTAGATGTCGATGTTTATTTAATATATGGAGCACAGAAGTGAGCTCTGAATACAGGTGCTCATTCAAAAAATGTGTGGAGAAACAATCCTAGTACATGATTGTGATAATCATGAGTAGCAGCATTCTAAATGAGCAGATGATATAATAACATGACATGTGGCTCAGGCTGTTTGTCTTTCCTTCCTTCCAGAGAATCTCCAGGCCAACAGTCATGGATCCCTCAGAGTTCAGGCACTGCATGAATTGGGAAACCTTCATTTCTACAATGGAAACATACGGTTAGAAATGCACTGAATCAATGAGTATGTTGAGTTTTTCCTTCCTGTTAACACATTTGAATTGTGTTTTTTTTGTCTCCAGAGCAGCTCACTCGTGCTGGAGTAAAGCTGTAGACTGTGCGTTACACACCTCAGGAGCTGTAGACAAATGGGACGGGGCGTCGTGTGGAAGTGGCTCCCTGAAACAAACTCTGAAACAGGCTGGTATCTGGGGATGTCTCCAGGCTGCTGGGCTCACTGCTAAGATTGCACAGTAGGTCTAAGGTTTATGACTGACTCAATATTATTTTGTGTGCTTGTTTTTATTAACGTGTTCCTTTAACACTCGCTGGCTTCTGATTTACAGACATGTCTTTACTTCCAACATCAGCCAACGAACCAAGTACTGTCTCCTGTCTGCCTTCCTCTTTAAGGTGATACGTTCTTTCCCTTCGTCTGCACCAGCAAGCCAATGCTCAGTTAAATCCCCTATGTATGTCGAGTTCCTGCACTTCTTCTATAACACATTCTCTCATACTGCAGTGTGTGCTCTGCTGCTCGTTGGCTCAGCCTGAAGATGACCTTCTCTATGCGTCCCGTAGCGTTGGAGATGAGCTGCTCCCTGGAGTCGACCTTTTCTCTGAACCTCAGCGGGTTCATCTTGGTACCACTGTGAGCAGCCTGAACTTCATCTGCCACTGGCTTTTCACCACAGGTTATTTTGTCAAGGTGAATACGCTCATCTGTGTTCATCTGTCATGTTCACCTGTCAGCCTCCAAATACTTCACTGTCATGTCATTCTGATTTCAGCTGTTGCCCATACTAGCTCTTTATTTGCATGTTGTGGGGGCAATTTGTAGAGATGTGCAACGATATACTGAAGGCAAAATACTCAAGGTGAGCATTTCCATCATCTTCTCTAAGCACAAGAGTATTATTCTCTTCCTGGCAGAGTTTTTAAACTTGGCTGCTGTTTTCTTCAGATACGGGCCCTCACTGAGCTGTGTCTGTTCTCTGAAGCTGTGATGGAGGCGGGACAACTCACTAAAGGAATCGTTGTCCCTCTGTCCAACGGACACCAAGACAATCAAGTAAGACAAGTATGAGCACACAGCTGTGTGTTCTCAGGTTTGTAAATAGCTCTATGTTTTTATAAAGCTATCTAATGCTAAAAGAAGACATTGGTATATACATCTCATACTTTCTGTCATATTTAAAAACATGTTCTTGTTCATCCATGTCATTGTTGTTGTTGTGCAGCCTGTGAAGATGTTCCACAGTCACAAGTCTCTGTTGGACAATGCTGAGGTGCAGCTTCTATTTTGTTCTATTGTGAACTTGATGACCACGGTGTTTTCTGAGTGGACTCTGAGTCTGAATGTGATGCTTGTTGTTGATGTTAGGCAGTGGAAGAACTTGTGAACTGTGAATTTGCTCCAGCGGTGCAGATGTTGTGTGGACCCACCTTATGCCTCAGATATAACCTGGCTCGAATTCAACTCGTCCTTGCACTGAGTAACAGCGTGCAGCGTGGCCCTGCTGTAACAGGTCTGTAAGCACCATCTTTGAACACCATCAAACGTTCACATTCACTCACAGTAATTTATTCTAAACTGTGATCATTAATCTTGCAGATTCTCTTGAAGGAGATGTTCTCAGCCTGAACTCAGAGCACCATGATGTGGACAGACCGGACACTGAGGAGACAAAAGTGATGAGTCTTGGGACAAAGACACAGCTCACTCCACAACGCATGAAGGTGAAATCACTCTTGATATGGATATGGATGAAATTGTTTGAGTCTTGGCACGTAACGTATATATTTATAATCTCCTCTGGTGTAGTTTCTGTTGTTAGAAGCGGTTTCCGCCTTGATGCACTCCATAACAGAGCAGCTCACATCTCTGCGCTGCAGCAAAATGGAGAACCTGGAACTGACAATATTGTCTGGTCTTCAAAAGACCAACCTCTACCTGCAGCAAGGACATGTTACTCTAAGGTACGCTTGAATTATACACCTGAACTGTGTGTGTGTATGTTTAATTATCTATATATGTCCATTTTAATGTCGTCCTTCAGTTGTGAGACGGCAGTTTCATCCATGAAGCTGCTGCAGACGTCTGCTGTGATCATGAGAGGATCCACAGCCGACGCTCAGAGATCTGTGACTCCTGAGCTCCTGCATGACAAGACCAAGACAGAAGAGCAGCGAGTATGTTTTATATTATATACCATTTTACTACCAACACAAGCACTAGCAATTTAACAGTTTACGACAAAACCAATGTAATAACATCACAATTTCTACATGTTTGTATTGAGCACGTGTGCCACATTTCACTCCTGTCTTTAGGCCATGAACGACTACACTGCGTCACTGGCTCCACATGAAGACTGTGTGAGAGCATTGGAGGCGAGTGAGAGACTTGGAGTTTTTCTGTGGCTGCGCTGTCGTCTGGCTCTGGTCCACAGTTTGACTGCACACCGTGGCACAACGCCACCTTTTTCAGGTACGATTATATGAGGATTTTTCCCTGACATGTGATTAAATATGGAATACATTTACTTTCTTTTTCCACCGTGTTGCATAAGGTGCGTGTGTGTGTTTTCTTTTTCAGGTAAGAACATTAATGATGAGGCAGCTCGGGTGTTGCAGGAAGGACTTAAGGAATGTGAACTATGGCAAGACTTTAATATTGGAGCCATATTCATGGTTGAAGCTGCAGAACTGGAAGCGCAGAGAGGCAACACTGACAAAAGCATGGCAATGCTACAGGTACATTTATATACTTATTTATCCCATACATATATGTGTCCTGTATTCTTTAGGTTTATTCAAACACAGCAATAACATCAATTCTGCCAAAGAATAGCATTTAAACCACTTTACGATCACGGCTGACTCTTTATCTGCTCCTCCTTTGTTCCACATATCCTCCTCTGAAAACAACAGGCTCACAAACAGCTGTGGCTGAGTTCGACTCATTGATTTGACTTGTGTTGTGTGTGTGTGTGTGTGTGTGTGTGTGTGTGTGTGTGTGTGTGTGTGTGTGTGTGTGTGTGTAGGAAGCAGTGAGTGTTCTGTCAGAACAGACTTGTGTACCATCCCGGTCCAATGTGACTCTTTTGAAGGCCACTTTGCTTCTTAGCGACCTGAGAAGAGAACAAAGCAAACCACTTCTGCAGCTGACACAGAAACTTCTGAGAAAGCAGGTACACGAACACAGACATGTGTGACCTGGCCGTATTTCAAATGTATGCAAAGGTTTAATTTTGTATTTATTTTTTTCAGCTGTGTTTTTTTGGTGAGCGTGTGGTTTTCATTGAGGGAGAAGTGTCCTTTCTTCCCCCCGGACCAAGAAACATCCATCTTCCATACTTCAGAATCCTGGAGCAAACCACTCTGCGAATCAGGAAATAAAAAATGCATTTTCTATCAATTCTTGCCTTTTCTGAAGGGACAAGATGAAGGTAATTGAGAATACAGTGTATGTTGCCACTTGGTGCCATCACACAGAAGCACAATATATCAGTGACATAAATATCACACGTCCCCCCTTTGTATCATTTATTAGTTGAGTTTGTGTCATGTTTTGAGTAGAGTTCTGTTTAGTTGACTTCTTTTACTGTGACCAGATTTCTACTTATTTTAACTGCAGTTATTTGTAATTATTCCCACAATGAATATTGTTATTTGTCCAACATCATCCTGTTTTACTTTACTGTGCAGCCTGTGACACTGTCACACTCTTTCTACATGGACCTACTTTTTAAAGATGACAATCCATTGCAACACAATTAGCTATATACTGTCTATTGTGTCAAGAGAAAGTTTGTGCATAATATAATGTTACTGACTATTCTTTGGGATCATTTTGAATACTGTACATGTTCCAAAGGCAGCAGAGCTTACCTAAATAACCTTTTACCTAAATTAAAGATCAATCTAACATAAGTTAATGGGTTAATAATTTCGATGGTGTAAGCTGTTGTCAATGAGTTTGGACCGGAAGCCAGGGGCTCTTATTTTGAAGGCCATGGTGAAAGAGGAAGTGAGGTGTATAAGAGCAAAATTGACAACACCGGAAACACTCGTCTGTGGTTGTTGTATTGTGAAAACCGCAACCGGAAGTCGCGTGTGCCAGTGAGTGTCGTCGGCTTGAGTAACGGTAGCTCGTCTCCGCTCATCCGATTGTCTCGGTTTGTCCCGGTTTGTCTCGCGTGCAGCGGCCGTTACTAACGGTAACGGACGGGGCGGGGTCTGTTGTTTTAGAGCCGCGCGACTGACAATGCAGGCTAGCCGGCTAACGTTAGCCTAGCTGTGTTTTAAATGGGAATTAAAGATGATCGCGTCGCTGTCGAGAGGAAGTTTGCTGGACGAGGTTCTTCACGGCAGCTTTAACGAGGTAACGTTCGTGTTGTGTCCTGTCTTTGGTTAACGATAACTCACCGATAATAACTGCTAACTAACTCCTGGTGTGACAAACAATCAATTACCATGACTATAGGTCACTATACGTCCACACACGTCAGTGTTGTGCTTGTGTTTCCGCTCACATTTTCACAATTATAACTATTTAATTTATAATAATGACGAGGAAACAAGTACATTAAAGGTACATGAGCTGAACTCTGGATAATAATAATAATAATAATAATTAGAACAATATTTGGGTGAAGTTTTGTGTTGTGTGGCGAATTCTTTGTAAGGTAACCCAGACAACGAGCTGTCACGTGATGTAAAGGTGAAGGGGGGGGGGGGTGTATGGTGCCCCAGTGTCCCCATGTTCTCATGTCTTCATGTCCTCATGTCCCCATGTCCCCATGTCCTCATGACCCCATGACCCCATGTCCCCATGTTCCCATGTTCTCATGTCCCCATGTCCAGAGGTGGACATAGTACACAACTTCATTACTTTAGTACTCATGTCCCCATGTCCTCATGTTCTCATGTCCCTATGTCCAGAGGTGGCCAGAGTACACAGCTTAATTACTTTTGTCCTTATGTTCTCATGTCCCCATGTCCAGAGGTGGACAGAGTACACAGCTTCATTATTTTTGTCCTCATGTCCCCATGTTCTCATGTCCCCATGTTCTCATGTCCCCATGTCCTCATGTCCCCATGTCCAGAGGTGGACAGAGTACACAGATGCATTACTTTTGTCCTCATGTCCCCATGTTCTCATGTCCCCATGTCCTCATGTCCCCATGTCCTCATGTCCCCATGTCCAGAGGTGGACAGAGTACATCGCTTCATTACTTTTGTCCTCATGTTCTCATGTCCCCATGTTCTCGTGTGCAGAGGTGGACAGAGTACACAGCTTCATTACTTTTGTCCTCATGTCCCCATGTTCTCATGTTCCCATGTCCTCATGTCCCCATGTTCTCATGTCCTCATGTCCCTATGTCCCCATGTCCCCATGTCCCCATGTCCCCATGTTCTCATGTGCAGAGGCGGACAGAGTACACAGCTTCATTGCTTGAGTAAAAGTACACATACCCCTTGCTAAATTTTACTCAAGTAAAAGTAAAAGTACTACAGCCAGTTAAGAAACGTGTACTCACGGTTATGGATAGAAATGCATTGGAGTAAAGAGTACAACATTTGCCTCTCAAATGTACTTGAGTAAAGTCATGAGTACTCCCCAAAAATGATACTCGACTAAAGTACAGATCCCTCTCAAGTACTCAAGTAAATGTACTCTGTTACTGTCCGGCTCTGATCATGTCCCCCTCAAATCATGACTTTTTATATTCTTATAACAACAGGATAGCTGAAAGAGGAGGCAAAAATATAGTGTCATGATATCTGTCTTCACAGACGAAAAGAAGACATCTGTGCAGGATTTCTCTGTTTATTCACAACACGGAGAACAAAGGTCATGAAGTGTTGACCTCGCTGGACAGGGACTGTTTACTTTAGAGCGAGGAAGGACGACAGTATATCACCATATGGATGATCTGATCCACCTCTGGTGACAGTAAACTGCAGCGCACACATCATCTGTGACTGTGGAGCTGTTTACAACAGTAACATTTAATAGGCAATGGGACAATAGGCCGAACCTGTCCCCCCCCCCCCCCCCGTCCCAGTACAACAAAGAAAGGAACTAATTTGGCCACACTCTGAACTGTGTGTGTGTGTGTGATGAACTGCAGCAGCAGCTGTCAGCCTATGTTTCCTGGGTGAACTCACAGCTGAAGAGGAAGCCGGAGCTGAAGCTGATCACAGACCTCAGACGTGACCTGCAGGACGGCGTGGTGCTGACACAACTCATCCAGATCGTTGGTAAATACAGGACACACACACACACACACACACACACGTTGCATCACACACTTACACAATGAGCCTGACATGTTCACAACCATAACTATAATAATATAATAATCTGTGGTTATGTTTGGATCATATATGGACAGCCGGTGAAGTGCTGCAGGGCATCTATGAGAGTCCCCAGAACAAAGAGGAGAGCAGGAAGAATGTGGAGCAGGTCTTACACTTTATTTCCTCCAGGCACATACGCATGCCACACATCTCTGCTACAGGTAACACACACACACACACACGTTTATTCTTTGTCGCTCTTTATTTTCGTTCTTCTTCTAACTTCTTTCCCTCTCTGCAGATATCGTCGATGGTAACCTGAAGTCTGTCATGAGGATCATCCTGGCTCTGGCTGCACACTTTAAACCCTCAGCCAATCACAGGTCTGCAACGGGAAGCGGGCGGGGCATGACGAGAGGCCACGCCCACAACCCTCTCTCCACTGTTGCTTTAGCACAAGGGGCGGCGGCGGCGCTGGCGTCAGCACGGTTCGATGCTGCACAGCCTGCACGCATCACACGCCTCCACAGGTCTGTCTGTGTCTGTGTCTGTGTCTGTGTCTGTCTCTGTCTCTGTCTGTCTCTGTCTCTGTGTCTGTCTGTGTGTCTCTGTGTCTGTCTGTCTGTGTCTGTGTCTGTCTGTTTCTGTCCGTGTCTCTGTGTCTGTGTCTGTGTCTGTCTGTCTGTCTCTGTGTATGTCTCTGTCTGTCTGTGTCTGTCTGTCTGTCTGTGTCTCTCTGTCTGTGTGTCTCTGTCTCTCTGTGTGTCTCCGTCTGTCTGTCTGTCTCTGTCTCTCTGTCTGTGTCTCTCTGTCTGTGTGTCTGTCTCTCTGTGTGTCTCCGTCTGTCTGTGTCTCTGTCTGTCTGTCTGTCTGTCTCTCTGTCTGTCTCTGTCTCTCTGTGTGTCTCTGTCTCTCTGTCTGTCTCTGTCTGTCTGTCTGTCTCTCTGTCTCTCTGTCTGTGTGTCTCTCTGTCTGTGTCTCTCTGTCTCTGTCTGTCTCTCTGTGTGTCTCCATCTGTCTGTGTCTCTTTGTCTGTGTCTCTCTGTCTCTGTGTCTCTCTGTCTCTCTGTCTCTGTGTCTCTCTGTCTGTGTCTCTGTTTGTCTGTCTGTGTCTGTCTCTCTGTGTGTCTCTGTCTGTCTGTCTGTGTCTCTCTGTCTGTGTGTCTGTCTCTGTGTCTCCGTCTGTCTGTGTCTCTGTGTCTCTCTGTCTGTGTCTCCATCTGTCTGTGTCTCTGTGTCTGTGTCTGTGTCTCTGTCTGTCTCTGTGTCTCTCTGTCTCTCTGTCTCTCTGTCTGTCTGTCTGTCTGTCTGTATCTGTGTCTCTGTCTCTCTGTGTGTCTCTGTGTGTCTGTGTCTCTGTCTGTCTCTGTGTCTGTCTGTCTCTCTGTCTGTGTGTCTCTGTCTGTCTCTGTGTGTGTCTGTGTCTCTGTCAGTCTGTCTCTGTCTGTCTGTGTGTCTGTCTCTCTGTGTGTCTCTGTCTGTCTGTGTCTCTGTGTCTGTCTGTGTCTCTCGTGTCCTCCAGGATTCATGGGTCTCTGTGTCTGTCTGTGTCTGTCTGTGTCTGTCTGTGTCTGTGTCTGTGTCTGTGTCTGTGTCTGTGTCTGTGTCTCTGTCTCTGTCTGTCTCTCTCGTGTCCTCCAGGATTAATGTGTCTCTTCTGACCACTGGTGGACAAACACATCCTCACACGTGAATGAATCAATAATGCTGCTTTGTCCGCTCTGTTTCAGCGGCTTCGGTCTGGACGCGGAGAAGAACGTGTGCGTCCGTGCGCTGGTCAAACAATATGAACGAGGGTCACCTGACGAGCACGACGGTCCTCAGATTGACAGGTGATACAGGACACATGTGAGACATGTGATACATGTATACATTTATATGTACAAAACAACACGGCTGTGCATCACAACAATACAGACAATAGACAAGATGTAAACATTTGAAGGTGGAGGTCAGAGGTCAGGGTTAGGATCAGGTAAGTAGTTATTACGGTTAAAGTAAGTCGATAAGAGTGTGTGTGTGTGTGTGTGTGTGTGTGTGTGTGTGTGTGTGTGTGTGTGTGTGTGTGTGTGTGTGTGTGTGTGAGTGTGTGTGTGAGTGTGTGTGTGAGTGTGTGTGAGTGTGTATGTGTGACAGAGCATATGACCCAGGTCTCGGAGCTTCAAACATTCCTCAGTAGTCTGTGTGCTGATTTGATGATTTTCACTTTGTTGACGTTTTCACCTCACGTTCGTGTGTGCGTGTGTGTGTGTGTGTGTGTGTGTGTGTGTGTGTGATGTTCTAATGCTGACCTCGCGTCACAGTTGTGGCTCAGTGATGTGACAGATTCTGTGTTTTCTGAATCGGTTGCCATGAGAACATTAGTGTAGCCGGAGGCAGGGGATGGGGATTGTCATTATTTTTAGAAAAAGTGATGTTTCCAGAGACTCTGGTGCAGAGTGAGACACTGATATGAACTCAGAGGTAGTATTATTATTATTATTGTTATTATTATTATTATTCATTATTTAAGCCGACTATGGGGGGGAAGCAGATGAAATGGTAAGATCTGATGCTGTGTGTGTTTGTGTCTTCTTCTAAACTCTCGTGCTTCTCTGTAATAAATGTATTGATCAGCGTTTTTTTGTCCTCGAGTCTTAGCTCCGTCAGTCCACTGCCTCATCCAAGAGCTCCACCCAGCAGCCGCTCACAGGCATCACCAGAGGACCAGTGTCCAGAGGAACAGTGTCCACAGTGTCCACAGCAGCAGAGCAGAGGTCAGTTGTGTCCTGTCGCTCAGCAGCAGAGCAGAGGTCACGTCACTGCCTGGACATGTGTAACTGTGTGTGTGTGTGTGTGTGTGTGTGTGTGTGTGTGTGTGTGTGTGCAGCTGAGTCATCTAATGTTGTCGTGACGTCATGGGAGGATTCTGTCAGCGAGGCTTTGGAGAAGGAGGTGCAGGAGACTCGCAGAATGGTCTCTGCTTTACAGGTACACTTGATTATTTAGAGTTTTCTCTCTTTCATCTGTAGAGAAGCAGGATCACAGAGGACTGGAGACGTCAGAGCAGTGTTTCAGTTCTGACGGTAACTCTTCAGCCTCGTGTTATTTTCAGATGTAATCATTTAAAAACACGTGTCAGACAAACCTTCCTATGTGAGCTGCTCACTACTTTACTAACAGAATATAAACTTGTAAAGTTGTCTTTGGCTTCGGTAAAAAGTCAAACTCTGGTGTGTCACATGTTTGTCTCGTGCAGAATCTGCTGCTCCATGGTTCACTGTCTGAGGACGAGAAGGACGTCGTCTTCACTTTGGATCAATGTGACAGTGAACAGCAGCTGGTACCAAAACTCTGTCCTTTTTATTTCACTTTCTCTCCTTTTCCCCCCAGTTTCTCTCTCTTTTTAGTGTTTTTTTATCGGTAAATTAAAACTAAAACTCTCTTTGATGAAGGAGTTTGTAACCGTACATTTAGTTATTTATCATATCTCTGTGTCTCTGTGTCTATTTTTTCCCCCAGTTTCTCTCTCCTTCACTGCTCTGTTACACAAGCTCATTGTGTTCAGTGCAGATCACATTTCTGTGTGTGTGTGTGTGTGTGTGTGTGTATCAGTTTCCCGTCTCTCTCACACCTGTACTGTGGTGGTGGTGACGCTCACTCTCTGTCCTCTCTCTGTCCAGATCATCGTTCGCAGTCGTTTGGACCAGAGCATGGACGAGGCTCAGGAGTTAAAGGTAAACGACTCTTTTTAAACTCTTCATTTGTGTGTGTGTTTGTGTGTGTGTGTGTGTGTGTGTCAGGACTGAGAGAATCAACTCATTGTTCTTTACTTTAGAGAGAACTGCTGCGCTGTAAGCAAGAGCTGAGGAACCTTCAGGGAGTCAAGGTAAGACAAAGAAAAAAGGTTTCTGTTACACTCTCTGTCTTCTCTCTGTTCATACGTGTTCAAGTCTTTGACTTCTCTTGGTTCATACGTGTGCAGGTTTCTGACTTGTCGTCTATCATACGTGTGCAGGTTAAAGTCTTTAACTTGTCGTCTATCATACATGTGCAGGTTAAAGTCTTTAACCTGTCGTCTATCATACATGTGCATGTTTCTGACTCCTCTCTTCTATCATACGTGTGCAGGTTTCTAACTTGTCTTCTATCATGCATGTGCAGGTTAGAGTCTTCTCTCTTCTATCATACGTGTGCAGGTTAAAGTCTCTGACTTCCCTCTGTTCATACGTGTGCAGGTTAAAGTCTTTGACTTCCCTCTGTTCATACGTGTGCAGGTTAAAGTCTTTGACTTCCCTCTATTCATACGTGTGCAGGTTAAAGTCTCTGACTTCCCTCTGTTCATACGTGTGCAGGTTAAAGTCTTTGACTTCCCTCTGTTAATACGTGTGCAGATTAAAGTCTCTGACTTCTCTCTGTTCATACGTGTGCAGGTTAAAGTCTCTGACTTCTCTCTGTTCATACGTGTGCAGGTTAAAGTCTCTGACTTCCCTCTGTTCATACGTGTGCAGGTGGCTCAGCAGCAGAGGCTCTGCACTCAGGAGGCCTCCATCCTGCAGATGAAGCAGGAGCTTCTCAGAGCGAGCATGACGAGAGATGAACTCAACAACCAGAACGTAGGAACTATATTTATATTTATATTTATATTTATTAACGTGGAGAGTTTTCTGGAGCGTCAATGATTGTGTTTGATGATGAAACTGTTGCAGGCAGAGCTTCAGTGGAAGCTGGAGGAATGTAACAGACTGCTGAGTGAATGCAAGGTGACTGCTCTTTTTCTAACTTTAAGATGAACAATGTCACTTCCTGTTATCGTACACACACTCATGTCTTTGTTTGTTGTTGCAGAAAGAGACGGGAAACAAGGACAGACTTGTACAACAACTCAAACACAAGCTGGAAGAAAGTCTTCAGCAGCAGGTACGTGAGTGAGTTCACTCTGAGTGGAACATGAAGACTAAAAGTTTGTAACCATACTTTGACTTCTTTTATTTGGAACATCTGCAGAGTGAGCTGCAGAGAGAGCTGCAGCATAAGAACAACATGGACAGAGATCTGCAGCATGTGAGTGTGTCTTTACTCTTCATGGAGAGTTTCAGGTGTGAAGTTATGTCACTGTTCTCACACAGTTTTGTTATTGTTTGTGCTTTTTAAAGATTTCTACCAGCACAGAAAACAACGGGTGTTCTTACTCTGGAAATGCAGCTCCATCTCTGTCAGATGTAAGTCATGTTTCTGTGGGTAAAGCTCTTTAATGACATATATATATATATATATATATTTACTGTGTATATGTTGACAGGCAGAGGAGGTTCAGCTTCTCAGAGACTCTCTCAGGAGTTTGAGGAACAACTTCAGAGACCATGACCCACAGCATCACACCCTGGACACGCTGGAGCAGGGCATCGCGTCGCTCATGGACAGAGTTCATGTTCTCCACACACACAGGGTACACGTACAAAGTTCTCGCTTCTTTAAAATCACATTTGGTGATTGAATGAAAGGGTCTTCTGCAACGTTTGTTCCACTTGTGCAGGGAAGAGGCAAATCTCCAAGACGCAAAGGTCAACACGCGGACTCTGACTCGTACATGTGCACAAGTGAGTTCTCCTAAACTCTTCCCAGCAAACACAGAATAAATCAAGGCTTCGGTGAACCCTGTTTGTGTCGCTCTGTGCAGAGGTTTCTCAGTCCCTCGGTTCTGGATCTGCAGGCTCCACCAAAATCCTTTATTTCACTGGAAAATCACCAACACCTTCAATGATCACGATCCCCAAGAGGTTTGTGTACATGTGTGCACATGTACACACACTAATGACAGACACAGACTCACACATGCTGCTAACGGGTGTTTTACTCCCCCCACACACACACACACAGGCTGGGCGAGGTGACTCTGAAGGACGTGAAAGCAGCTGTGGATCAAGAAGGAAACTACAGATATCACTTCAAGGCTCTGGACCCCGAGTTTGGCACTGTCAAAGAAGAGGTACGAGACTCGGAGGCTACAGGATGTTGAGAGGAGCTTCTGCTTTCATGGTTCAGAGGTCATCATCTGCTCCTGTGTTTGTGCAGGTCTATCTGGACGGAGCAACAGTTCCAGGCTGGGAAGGAAAAATCGTGGCGTGGGTGGAGGAGGACCGTGGTGATGAAAGGTAACATCATCATTGTCTCTGTCTTTGTTGTGTGACCGTCAGTGATGAACAACAGCTCCTTCTTCTCTGTGTTTCAGGCCGTCATAGATTCAAACTGAGGGTTTGATGCTCGCAGAGGAGCAAATAATGGACCTTATTATTTAAACACTGTAAGACGTCTGGTACTAAACCAAGATCTGCAACATGGGAGAACTCGGTGCCTTAGAAAAGAAAGACTGCAGCATCAAACATAGACTCAAACTACAACTTATATTCAGAAATAACTACAGTTGTGTGGTTTTCTGAGTTGTTTTTTTAATCCCTTATACACCAACACCACCACATACGTGTTTCCCTCTCTTCTTTTTACTGTTGTACAATTAATGTAAAGTCAATTCTTTTAGTCTCCGTCATTACGTCGTGCTGCAGAACCCACTGATCACACACCAGCCATCACTGCAAGTATTAACTCATGTATTATGTACTTATACAGTATACTGTGTACTCTGTACAGTATACGGTGTACTGTAACACACAACAGTAAGAGTAGGAGTTTGTTCTTGTTAAAAATACTTGAATGTATTTCAGACTGTAGCACAGAACAGTAAATAGAAATGTTCACTGTGTTGTTGTTGTTGTTGTTGATGATGAAATGGTTACTTTACATACGTTTGAGCTCAGTATTTTCACACTGAGGTGATGTGGATGTGATAAAGACATTTAAAGAGGACTTTTGTCCACAAACACTGGACCATCCCACTATTTATGGACTGTGTGTGCGTGCGTGCGTGCGTGCGTGTGTGTGTGCGTGCTTGAAAACAAACGTGTTCTTTCAGTCTGTTTACTTCTTCCCGTGACGTTTGCCAGCTGAAATATGCATCAGTCTACTGTTTGAATGCCATAACTGCCTGTACTGCAACATGTACACTTTGACCATGACATGGTTATTTAGCATTTATTTGTATATGCAAAAATATGCATAGTGTTTGTTTAAAAACATCTTTGTTGGACGTATTTTGTAATAAAATGTGTTTTGTTAAAAAATAAATAAGCTGGACTTTTTTATGGCCTTTAGGAAGGTTTTACCCATATGAATGTCCATGAACTAAAAATATAGAATATAAAGATGTATAAAAGCCTGTGTCCATGTCTGTGGACACTTTTACACACGTGAAAATTGCGTTTTGGGCCCAATGATTTTTTGTTGGTGCAGTACCCAGAGTGGCCACTATGACAAAATGGTGGAGCTACATACAGTTACATTCATGGGCCGTTTATCAACTTCTCTGTACTTTTCTGTACGAACGCTGCCCTCTGGTGGACACTGCGAGCACATACCTAAGATCCACATTTGTGATCCACACTCCACACCACACCACATGGCGGCGGTAATGCGCCAAATCGTTGTTTATCAACCGCCAAAAACACCTCGAAGAAGAGGTGGCGCCGCTCACCCTTCACGATAACCTCCGACAACGTCGCTACCAAACTATAAATACGTCATATCGTAATCCACAAACCACATTGTTTAATTTTAAATGACTAATTTCTCGCCTCAAATGATCTCAAAACTGCGCCCCGGGACACAGAAAAAGAGTTATTTCAGGTTTATATTTGTTTTCTCTGCCGCCATGTTCCGACGAAATGCATTCTGGGTTACAAGGCTTTCCGAAGAAGGCTCAAGTCTACACGCGGACCGTTTCTCAATATGCAGACTTTTCGATAGCACTCGCGTACTTTTCGGTACGGAAGCACACTTCTATCTTCTTCTCTGTCAGAGGAAGTACAGCTCTGTTTGGTGTCATGTGCTCTACTGCCACGGTGTGGACTCTTCTGTAACTGCAGTAAAATATTACATTTCCGGACTGAACTTTGAATTATAAAAGATGGAGTTTTGATTGTTAGCGGTAGTGTTTTATGATATAAACATTTGAATGCCCACACTTTACAACACTCACGTAGATTTAGCGATAAAACGAAGCAAAACGTAAATGAAGAGAAACATTAAACAAAAACTTGACGGAAAAAAACACTGGGAGGAGGAGGAGAGAAAAGGAAGATTAAAAACAATCAAAGGTAAAGCGAGTGAGAGACATTGAAATAGAGTTTGATTTAAAAGGCAAATATTATTACAAAATAACAATTATTATTATATATAATATTACAACGACTGACTGTTACACAATATTATGTCAATTTCTTAAAAATCACAAAGTTGATTGAGAGGATATAGGTTGGGACACAAGTTATATACGTTATATGTTTGTGTGTGTATATATTTATATAATTGTAAATAAATAATGTAATAATGTATAAATAAATAATAAAATATAATATAATAATAAAATAAATAATGTAATGTAATGTAATAAATGTAATAATAATATATTCATAAGCTGATTTAACTTTGTTTTTATATTTGCATGACAAAATAAGCTGTACATGTTTGTATTTTGAGACACTTTAATAAAAATAAAATACTGCAAAATAAATAATATATTATTATGAAATATGTAATAATAATATATGTATACATACTCAGTCACTCAGGTTCTTTTGTATATATATGTTTTTAAATCAAACTATTATAATGTCTCTTTCTCTTTATTTACTTATTTATGTATTTATTTATTTTTAATCTTCCTTTTCTCTCCTCCTCACGGTATTTTTTTCCATCTCTCTTTAAGTTTTTGTTTAATGTTGCTCTTTATTTAAGTGTAATGTAATGTAAGTATTTATAAATATATTATTATTTTAATGTATTATTTATTTATCTTTTATTTTGCAGTAGTAGTACATTTCGATCCACACTCCACACCACATGGCGGCGGTAATGCACCAAATCGTTGTTTGCCAACCGCCATAAAAAAATTCAAAGAAGAAGAAGAAGTCGTGGCCACACTTTACGACAGTGCTGTGTGCGGTACGGCAGGACAGGGCGGAGTGCCGTAAGTCGCAGTGTTTTGGACAGGGGGAGGTCATTAGAAAGTGAGGCGGAAGATCGGACAGGTTTTCGGGGGCACACAGACTCTCAGCGCCGGCTTAATTCATGCTGGTGTAGTTTAACATTCATTATTTAACACCCGTGTGTAGTTTGTTGAAGCGCTGCTCAAATGCTTCGACTCATTCTGCGGCTCAGGCCGTCCTCCGGGCCGTCCTCCGGGCTGCCGTGTCCCCGTGCCCTCCCCACCGGGCCTGCTGCTGCTGCTCTCGGCTCCCGGTCTCTGTCCGTTACCGGCTGCGTGAGGCGACTTCACCGCGGAGCGGCGTCCCGGTCCTCGGCATGTCTGAGCTCCAGCCTTCGTCACAGAGCCACGGTGCTGTGGCGTCCGCAGCTGGTCGGCGGCTGTCAGACGCAGCGCTTCTACAGTCTTCCGCCGCATCAGAAGGTAACGTTAACGGTAACGTTAGCCGAGCACAGACCGGGACTGACAGGACCGGAGCACCCACTGTCATCCACGGCTACAACTAGCATTAGCCTCGGGCTAGCACAGCGCAGTTTACCTCCGTGTGGACGTTTAAATGTGTTTTTCTTCACTCTTTGAACCGTAATATCGGTTTATCACTGATCAGAACCTCGAATATCGGCTGATATCGGGCTGATGAACTGATATCGTTGTGTTTATCAGTCAAACAACATTAGAGCAGCTAAATGAAGCATATACGTCATATTTAAGGCTTTTATGTCATAATAAATAACGTTTCTCCATTAACGACCATACATTTGTCTGTTGGACTCCATTTAACGTTATTTAATCCTAATTTATATCAAGTTATTCACAGAATAAAACAGGACATTAACATTTGTCATGGTCAGGCGAGGGATGGATCATTTTTTACTCTTTGCTGACATCAAATATCCTGATATCGATATAAGTGCTTTGACTGATAGCATATATATATATATATATATATATGCTATATATGTTTTTCCCAGCACCCATCTGCAGAGGTCATTTAGTAATTTCTGTGGTGAAATAATACAATAATAATAATATTTTCAATATTCATCTACTTAATTGAGCAAAATTAACATCAAAAAGTAATGGTTGTAGTCGAGGTCGCCAACACTAAAGTGTTTGCCGATAACCGATAATACATTTTAAAGACGATATCCGGTGATAGTGATGTTGTGCCGTTAATAACGTTCATCCCAAATGTCAACGAAGAAACCAGCTGTCATAGTAAAGTATAATAAATACTTTCATTAAAGTCATAATTATTATACGCAAACAAACCACAGTAACTTATGGAGAGTTTATAGTTTACAGTTAATTATAAAACCGTTCGTCATGGAGGTGAATTGACAATGGGACGACTGCTGTTTTATCTCTGAAACACAATGTGTGTTTCAGACAGTGTTTGTCCACTGTTGGTATTTATTTTTTATTATACGCTGCATGTCGATGCGGGTGAAACACTGCTGTATGTGGCTCATTATTCTGCCTTTGTGTCGCGGTGGATCAGGTGGAGCTCCCCGCGCTGTCGCCCACCATGCAGATGGGAACCATCGCTCGCTGGGAGAAGAAGGAGGGAGATAAAATCAGCGAGGGTGACCTCATAGCTGAGGTACGGAGCTGTGTTTGTGTGTGTCTGTTTCTCACACACACACACACCTCACTCTCTAACATGTTTGTGTGTCTGTAGGTGGAGACGGACAAGGCCACTGTGGGCTTTGAGATGCTGGAGGAGTGTTACCTGGCGAAGATCCTGGTCGCTGAAGGAACCAGAGATGTCAACATCGGGGCCGTGATCTGCATCACAGTGGATGAGTGAGTGTGTGTCTGTATGTGTGATATTTGTATGTTGTCACATTTTTGCCTGGAATTGTCTTCCTGAATGTGTGACGCGTGTTTGTCTGATTTTTGTCTGCAGCCCTGAACTCATCGCAGCCTTTAAGGACGTCACGTTGGATTCCCTTAAAGCAGCAGGTGGCGCTGCTTCTTCTGCTGCAGCCTCTGCTCCTCCTCCATCTGCTGCTGCTCCTCCTGCAGCCCCCGGCAGCTCTTACCCCTCACACTTAAAGGTAGAGTGAGGCACAGTCAAGTGTGCAGTGAAATAGTCTTTTTACAGTTGCAGAACATACACGATTGTTTGATTATAAACACTTACTCAGATTGAATAGATCTTAAATCCTGTGCGTGTTGTTGTTGTTGTTGTTTTTCAGATCACTCTCCCCGCCCTCTCTCCCACGATGACGATGGGAACAGTGCAGCGCTGGGAGAAGAAGGTGGGCGAGAAGCTGAGTGAAGGCGATCTGTTGGCTGAGATCGAGACGGACAAGGCCACCATCGGTAAATCTGAAGAAAACGTGTGCCCTGAATTACTGAAGAGAGTTTTTACAGGAACGATGATTTCTGTGTGTGTTTAGGCTTCGAGGTGCAGGAGGAGGGATATTTGGCCAAAATCATGGTGCCAGAGGGAACTCGAGATGTTCCGCTGGGAATGCCGCTGTGCATCATTGTAGAAAGAGAAAGTGACATCACTGCCTTCAAGGATTACGTAGAAACGGGTGTGGCAGAGGTTTCCACGCCTCCTCCAGCTCCTGCTCCAACACCAGCACCGGTCAGAAAAGTCAAGTGTTTCATCATATATGCGTCTATCCATGGTCTACCACAGAGCTGCTAGTATATATTTATACATTTGTGTTTTTGCAGACTGCAGCTCCAGCGGCTGCAGCTCCCGCTCCTCCTCCTCCTGCAGCTGCTGCTCCTGCAGGACCCAGGAAGGGACGCGTGTTTGCCAGCCCACTCGCCAAGAAACTGGCTTCTGAGAAAGGAATTGACCTGGCTCAGGTCAGCGGTAAGTGATGGAGAGATGTTATTTGGTGGAGCGTTTTATTATTGACACATTTGAAAGTTTTATAAAGTGGAGTTGTTTTCTGCTGTTTTCAGGCTCTGGTCCTGATGGACGCGTCACCAGGAAAGATATTGAAAGCTTTGTTCCACCGAAGGCTGCACCTGTAAGTGTAGCTCCTGCTGCTTTACTGACTAAATGCTGAACATGCACATTTAATCCTGAATATTCTTGAATTATAGTCATGAAGACGTGTATTGTCTGCTCTCATGGTTTATGATTGGACATTTGCTTATGGGTTAACTTATTTCCATGTGCAGGCTGCAGCTCCTGCGCCTCCTGCTGCTGCTCCTGCTCCTCCTCCTGCAGCTCCTGCTGCCGTCACTGGGACCTTCACAGATATCCCCATCAGCAACATCCGCAAGGTGAGAGCAGACTCTGATGAAAACGCCGTCCTGAGCTCTTTCTGTTAAACCCGTCTATATGAACACATTAAATATGTGACTGTGTGTGTGTGTCCTGCAGGTCATCGCTCAGAGGCTGATTCTGTCCAAGCAAACGATTCCTCACTATTATCTGTCTGTAGACGTCAACATGGACCAAGTCCTCGAGCTTCGGAAAGAGCTCAACGCTGTAAGACTTTAAACTCTTATTTTCTTCATTGATCTTTAGTTATTTACAGTCTCTGACTAAAGTCTCCAATCTTCTGTGCAGGAAGTCAAAGCCCAGAACATCAAACTGAGCGTCAACGACTTCCTCATCAAAGCCAGCGCTCTGGCCTGTCTCAAAGTCCCCGAGTGTAACTCGTCCTGGATGGACACGGTCATCCGTCAGTGAGTCAACACACGCTAAAATATCACGTTAAAATTATCAGGGAGAAACGATCACGGAAATAAAACGATCACAGAAAAACATCACAGAGAAATGATCGTGGAAAACAAACAAAACCGGAAAATTATAACATAAAACGATCACATTAAAACGATCATGTTAAAACAATCATGGAAAAACAATCATGGAAAAACAATCATGGAAAAACAATCATGGAAAACGATCACGTAAAAACGATCACGTAAAAAACGATAACTTAAAAAACGTTCACGTTAAAACGATCAAGGAAAAACGATTACATAATAACGATCACGTAAAAAACGATCACGTTAAAAAACGATCACGTAAAAAACGATTACGTAAAGACGATCACGTAAAAAACGATTACGTAAAGACGATCACGTTAAAAAACGATCACGTAAAAAACGATCATGGAAAAACGATCACGGAAAACGATTATGTAAAAACGACCACGTTACAATGATCACAGAAAACGATCACATAAAAACTATCACGTAAAAACGATCACGGGAAAACGATCACTTAAATCGATCATGGAAAAACGATTACGGAAAAAACATTCATGGAAAAAAGATCACTTAAAATGGTCACATAAAAACGATTACGTTAAACGATCACGTAAAACGATCACGTAAAACGTTTATGTAAAAATGATCATGTAAAAACGACCACGAAAAAACGACCACGTAAAAACGACCACGTAAAAACGACCACGTAAAAACGACCACGTTAAAATGATCACGTAAAAACGATAACGTTAAACAATCACGCCAAGACACGCAAAACTATCATGTAGAATAAACGATCACGGAAACGTATACGTAACTATTACGGGATTTTCAGTGATCTCGTTGAGCCCCGAGATTACAATAAAACACAGCGTTCTCAGCAATGGCTGAACTGTTTGTTTAGAACCGTCAGGGCTTCATAAACAATGTAATGACGCAGATACACACCAAAAAAACAGCGTTAATAGGAACTTCCGGTCGAGTTCCGCTTTAACATCTTCTCGACTTTTTATATGCTGTTGGGCAGGTGTAATATTATAATTATATTATATAAAATTATTATAATATTCATCTTTCTTACTCCGACCATTAGAGTGCCCTCTAATGGTCACGCTCTGATCACGCCCATCGTCTTTAACTTAACACGTGTTTAACTTGCATATTTGTACAGGAACCATGTGGTGGACGTTAGCGTGGCGGTGAGCACAGCTAACGGTCTGATCACGCCCATCGTCTTTAACGCTCACACCAAAGGTCTGGCGTCCATCTGCTCCGACGTGTCCGCGCTTGCCGCCAAAGCAAGAGACGGAAAACTGCAGCCGCACGAGTTCCAGGTCAGAGGTCGACACCTTCTCATGTTCAAGGACATTCTAGGATTGTCGTGTGTCTAATTGTGCGATTGTGTTGCGGTTTTGTCGACCAGGGAGGAACGTTCACCATCTCTAACCTGGGAATGTTCGGCATCAAGAACTTCTCTGCGATCATCAACCCTCCTCAGGCGTGCATCCTCGCCGTGGGAGGCTCAGAGAAACGCCTGATGCCCGCCGACAACGACAAAGGGTCAGTGTCAGTACCGGAGTGCGTTCATGACGACGATACGTGTGAAGAAGTGTGTGAACGTGTGTGTGTGTGTTTGCGTTTGTCAGGTTCGACGTGGCCAGCGTGATGTCGGTGACGCTGAGCTGTGACCACCGCGTGGTCGACGGAGCCGTCGGCGCTCAGTGGCTCGCCGAGTTCCGCAGGTTCCTGGAGAAACCCGTCACCATGCTGTTGTGATCAGACTGTAGTCCATTAAAGTTGGCTCATGTGACCTGTGTGGATCCTCCTGTGATTGGCCAGTCCTGCCACCTGATAGGCCACGCCCACTTCCCCTGAGGAGGCGAAGACAGAAGTCACTCCGTTTAGCCGTCTCTGTCCTCTTCTTCTCGCTCGTGTTCTATTTATTGACGTCCGATCTGACAAAGAAACATCATTACGACCATATTATGTCACTAAAACGTGGATAAAGTTTTTAAAGGAAATGTTACATTATCCAGCCTCTCTGTGTGTGTGTGTGTGTGAAGATGATGAAGATGAGGGAGGAGCAGCTCATCTCTGGCTTCCTGGTCATCAGGGCGAAGCTAAATGTAAGAGTCCAGATACACACACACACACACATCTCTGCTGTATATATAAATATAACGTGGTTAAAGCCTCACTACGTAGATCACATGTGTACAGCGCTCGATGATAAACGGGTAGAAGAACGTGTTCTTTTCTATTCTCTGGGTCAAAAACGCGTTCTCTGTCACGGCTGAGACGCACAAATTTGATGATATCATGTGTTCTCTGAATAAATTGGTCCAGTCCACTTTGTGCTCACAAAGAGACTGTTTTTGTTTGTCGACCTGAACATCGGCTCCTCCTGACTCGTGTGGATTCTCAAACATTTCTCCAGGTGAGTCTTTTACCCTTTAAGGTACGACTCAACCATTTGGTCGAGCGCACTTTAAGTCACTGGAAAATAAAGCATCGAGCTGAACTCGCTGACACTAAATCAATATGAATGTTTATGAATTATGCAAACCAGGTTTATTATGAACAGACATCTCAACCGTTTGGTAGAGGCCTGTATCTAAGATACTGTAGGGTCTAATTAAAAAATAAAAACACAGAAGACGGGTATTTAAATAAATAAGTGTGATAATTGAAACGTCTGTGTGTGTGAGTGTGTGTTTTAAACTCGTTAACAAACTGAAGGAACAATAGCGTAGTTTGTCAGACGGTGAATAATGAAGTGAGAATAAAGGAGGCTGAGCTCAGCAGATTAATCACGCATGCCTAGTTTTACTCTGTGTGTGTGTGTGTGTGTGTGTGTGTGTGTGTGTGTGTGTCTCCTCTCAGTTATGGGTTCTGCTGCTGGATGGATGTGGTTCTGGTTCTGGACCGTGAGTGTCTGCTTCACTGCTCTGCAGAGTGGTGAGTGCGTCCTTTAATGAGAATAATTCAACATTGTGTTTTTCAAACGCTCGTTCTTTTGTTTTTCTGCTGAAAATATGCACACGCTAACGATTGTAAACTGAAACTTTCTATTTTATAAAGCACTTTGGTGTTTTCTGTTGTAAAGGGATATAGAAATAAAATATATTACATTACTTTAAACTCTGCCCACTTTTAACATCAGATCATAATGAGGTCATTTTATTGTTTTTAATGGATCGTAAAAGATGTTTTTGTCCTTCATTTACAAACAAACCCACACACAGAGGAGAGGGAGTGTTCATTATTACAGTCATGAAGGAGAGGGAGGACACATCACAGTGTGTTGATTGTGTTTGTTATGTTGATTGTGTTGAATGTGTTATGTTGATTGTGTTGTTGTTGTGTTGACTGTGTTATTGTGTTGATTGTGTTATAGTGTTGAATGTGTTGTTGTATTGATTGTGTTGTTATGTTGATTGTGTTGAATGTGTTATGTTGATTGTGTTGTTATGTTGAATGTGTTGTATTGATATGTTGACTGTGTTGTTGAGTTGATTGTGTTGTTGTTGTGTCATGTTGAACGTGTTGTTGTGTTGACTGTGTTGTTTGTGTTATGTTGATTGTGTTGTTGTTGTGTTGACTGTGTTATGTTGATTGTGTTATTGTGTTGAATGTGTTGTTGTGTTGAATGTGTTGTTGTATTGATTGTGTTATGTTGATTGTGTTGTTGAATGTGTTGTTGTGTTGATATGTTGACTGTGTTGTTGAGTTGATATGTTGATTATGTTGAATGTGCTATGTTGATTGTGTTATGTTGAATGTGTTGTTGAGTTGACTGTGTTGTTGTGTTGACTGTGTTGTTGTGTTGATTGTGTTGTTTTGATGTGTTGATTGTGTTGTTGATTGTGTTGAGCCCTCACCTCACAGATGCTCTTAGAGTGCAGATGAGGCAGCTCAGTGTGGAGGTGGTCCAGAGTCACTCTGTAGTCCTGCCCTGCTCCTTCTTCACCTCCAGTCCTCTCTCCAGACTCAACATCATCTGGACTCTGGCTCCGTTCTCCAGCCCAGAAAGTCCAGTACAGGTGTGACCACAGCTCTGTGTGAGCCTTACCTAACACCGTAGTTTGACTCTTTAAAGACACCGTAGTTTGACTCTTTAAAGCCACAGTTACACAGTAGTTTGACTCTTTAAAGCCACAGTTACACAGTAGTTTGACTCTTTAAAGCCACAGTTACACAGTAGTTTGACTCTTTAAAGACACAGTTACACAGTAGTTTGACTCTTTAAAGACACAGTTACACAGTAGTTTGACTATTTAAAGCCACAGTTACACAGTAGTTTGACTCTTTAAAGCCACAGTTACACAGTAGTTTGACTCTTTAAAGCCACAGTTACACAGTAGTTTGACTCTTTAAAGACACAGTTACACAGTAGTTTGACTATTTAAAGACACAGTAGTTTGACTCTTTAAAGCCACAGTTACACAGTAGTTTGACTCTATAAAGCCACAGTTACACAGTAGTTTGACTCTTTAAAGCCACCGTAGTTTGACTCTTTAAAGACACAGTAGTTTGACTCTCCACTCTGTCACCTCCAGGTGATCGTGTATGACCATGGACAGGTGATTGAAGACCCGTCCCTCACAGGCAGAGTGGCTTTTACAGGTATTATAATATTATTATTGAAAATGCTCTTGTGTTGACTTCATTTTAAATAATAATAGGAGTAAACTTTGTTTACTTCAGTAAGAATAGCTCATGTGGTAAGAAGGAGACAAGTATGTCAGAGGTTGTGGCTTCAAATCTCACCTTCAAGTGAAAATTTAAATCAAGATTCAAAGGTTCTTCATCTTTATTAACCAAAAACAAACTGTTTTTGTACTTGAAGGTCAAAAGTCAAAGTAACTAAGTTGAAATCCCGACTTATAAAAGACAAGTTTTCCAAAAACTCCAGCCATAAACAGAAGAGAAGTTCTGAGGTCGTAGGTTTTAGGAGTTCTTACAGTTTTTGACGACATACTATTCTATGACAAATCTGCCCTCCGGTGGACAAACGTGATATTACATTGAGAGCTGCTCAACTGTTGAAGCTGCCCTCCGGTGGACAAACGTTGTATTACATTTGCTCAACTGCTGAAACTGCCCTCTGGTGGACAAACGTGATTTTACATGTAGAGCTGCTCAACTGTTGAAACTGCCCTCTGGTGGACAAACGTGGTATTCCCTCCTTCCGTCCCCTCTCCATAAATGTATTTGGAATCATCCACTTCCTGTTTGCCATGCGGAGCCAGCAGGAGCAGGAGGAGACACCCGGGAGGAGGACGAGGAGCAGCGGGGACAAACATGTGGTAACTGCTGCTTAAAAATGATCCACACATTTCTTAGATGTTCTGTTGACGCTCTGTTTACAACTGTTGTTAACATCCGACCTGAGTGATCTGATCACAGGTGTTCACATGACACCTGCTGCTAATGCTAATGCTAATGCTAATGCTAATGTGACGTCACTGCTCCACAGTAAACAAACACCTTCATTTCATTTGTCTTCACATACAATTGATGTTGTTTTTTGTTTGTTACAGAAAGACAAAGAATCCAGGAAATGTTCATGTTATTATTTTCTTTGTTTGGCCCATATGCAGAATCGACTTTTTAATCATTTTAATACTTATATTTGGTACTCTGGAAAAAACAAGACTCAGTCAATCCACAAAAACGCTATTAGTTTATTAGTAAGATCAGTTAAAAAATATAGTATAAAAAATGAATACTTGGTTTCTCTAAAGTGATATAATATAGTATTTGTTTTTCCCACCAACACTAATAATCCACTCAAACAGCTTCACATCCTGTGTGCAACCATAGCAACCACAACAACATTAGAATTAAATCATTCAAACTCAATCATTTTTGGTTTGTGGACAAAACAAGACATTTTAGAACATCATCATTTTCAAGGTTTAAAAAAACATGATCAACATTTTCTCATATTTTATGAACCAAATCATGAATCCAGACAATAATGGACAGTTTAATCCGTGATGAAAACAATGACTAGTTGCAGCACTAGAACAAAGACAAATGGTGTCCATGTGTATTTGTTTATAGAGCAGTAAAGTAGGATTCACCTGTGATTTCATCACCTCAGACGGACGTTAACAGCACTTGTCAACAGAGCCTCTGTTTAATGTGTCTGCATTGATTTTCATTGTAAACATGTGACTTTAGTGAAAACCACATTCACCTGTTTGCTGCTTTTTCAGGCTGAAGCCAGTCCAAGTCAACTGCAGCTGTTTGGAGTTCTTCAATGTTGGGATGTTCACACACAAACTTTTGATAAACACTCATTTTTATCTTTAAACACTTTAGATGATCCATGTTTAGCTCACTGCACCAAATTTGACAAAAACGTCATACTATACTTTGTCGTCCAAAATTTGACAAAAATGTCATACTATACTATGTCGTCCAAAAATTAACAATTCTATTGTAAAAAAGATTTTTAGTCCAAAATTAGACAATTTTTTGGGAAAAAATTTGGTCCAAAATTTGACAATAAAGTCACACTATACTATGTTGTCCAAAATTTAACAATTTCTTTGAAAAAAAAAATTTGGTCGAAAATTTGACAAAAATGTCATACTATACTATGTTGTCCAAAAATTGACAAAATGGTCATACTATACTGTCGTCCCAAATTTGACAAAAACGTCATACTATACTTTGTCGTCCAAAATTTGACAAAAATGTCATACAATACTATGTCGTCCAAAATTTGACAAAAATGTCATACTATACTATGTCGTCCAAAAATTAAAAATTCTATTGTAAAAAATATTTTTAGTCCAAAATTTGACAATTTTTGGGGAAAAAAATTTGACAAAAATGTCATACTATACTGTCGTCCAAAATTTGACAATTAAAAAAAAAAAGACATTTTGGTCCAAAATTGGGCAAAAATGTCATACTATACTTAGTATAGTATGACATTGTTTGAAAAAACAATTTTGGTCCAAAATTTGACAAAAATGTCATACTATACTATGTCGTCCAAAAATTAACAATTCTATTGTAAAAAAGATTTTTAGTCCAAAAGTTGACAAAAACGTCATACTATACTATGTTGTCCAAAAATTGACAAAAATGTCATACTATACTATGTCGTCCAAAAATTAACAATTCTATTGTAAAAAAGATTTTTAGTCCAAAATTAGACAATTTTTTGGGAAAAAATTTGGTCCAAAATTTGACAATAAAGTCACACTATACTATGTTGTCCAAAATTTAACAATTTCTTTGAAAAAAAAAATTTGGTCGAAAATTTGACAAAAATGTCATACTATACTATGTTGTCCAAAAATTGACAAAAATGTCATACTATACTGTCGTCCAAAATTTGACAATTTAAAAAAAAAAAGACATTTTGGTCCAAAATTGGGCAAAAATGTCATACTATACTATGTCGTCCAAAAATTTACAATTCTATTGTAAAAAAGATTTTTAGTCCAATGTTTTTGACAAAAATGTCATACTATACTATGTTGTCCAAAAATTGACAAAAATGTCATACTATACTACGTCGTCCAAAAATTAACAATTCTATTGTAAAAAAGATTTTTAGTCCAAAATTTGACAAAAACGTCATACTATACTGTCGTCCAAAATTTGTCAATTTAAAAAATAAAAAATTTGGTCCAAAATTGGGCAAAAATGTCATACTATACTTTGTCGTAAAAAAAATTGACAATTTTCTTGAACGATTTTTTTTGGTCCAAAATTTTATGAAAATGTCATACTATATACTATGTCGTCCAAAATCAGCTGTCTGTGTTTAGTCGGTGTAGTGCCTCAAATATGAGTCAAGTAGTGAACAATATTTACAAGGTACAGTCACGTAAACATGGATCACCTAAAGCCTTTGAATATAAATGAGTGTTGATCAAGTTTCTGTGTGAACATCCCAACACCGAAGAGCTCCAAACAGCTGCAGTTGACTTGGACTGGCTTCAGCCTGAAAAAGCAGCAAACAGGTGAATGTGGTTTTCACTAAAGTCACATGTTAACATGTAAAAAAATCACACACAAGTCTTATTAATGTGTGGATGATTTTTAAGCAGCAGTTACTGGACACCTGGACCCCAACTGTCTGGTGGACTTTCCAGGGAGTGAACCCCTGTCATTTTTTTATAGTTTTTTTATGCATTTTTGGGAAAAAATTTGTGAAATAAAACATCATAACCCCCTCCTCTCATGTCTGTGAATTTCCGGGGGGACACAAGCCCAGCCCCGTTCTCCTACCACCACACCACCACCAGTGAGTAATCTCTTGGGACTGCGAGGTGGAATCGAACCAGCCACCACCGGACTGATACAACCTTACGGTTGTGAACCAAACCACTATGCCACACATCCCTGAGAGATTTAGGAGCTCTTGGTGATTTTCACTGTTCACTTTGGATGTGGAACCTTAAATGTTGGCGTATAAGGGAATTGAACCCAGAATCTCATGATCCTGATGACTGTTCCTTAACCAGTTGAGCTAACTTCATACTCTTTCTTTCATTGTTCGAACTCCTATTTACTGTTTGTGGTTGAATATTGTATTTAAAAATCAGTCCATGCAAGATTCAAACCCATACTCACAAGAATCAGGGATTTGAACCCACAATCTTAGGACTCTGACTACTGCTCCTTAACCAGTTGAGCTAAGTCCACACTCTTTGTTTCATTTTCTGAACTCCTACTTACTCTTTTGGTTGAACATTGTATTTAAAAATCAGTCCATGCAAGATTTGAACCCATGCTCACAGGAACCTCAGGAACTTGAGTCATTCTCTTTGTCCCATGAGCTACTTGTCTTTGAGGGTTTTTTCTTAAAATTTGGAAGTCTTTAAATAACAGAACATGCCTCCACATGATGAACTATATAATAACGTCCGTCCGGCACAGGCAGCCAAACAGTTGGTGTAATGGTTTACACACTTGTCTTTGAAGCGGGAGACCTGGGTTCAATTCCCACTTGGAACAAGTACGTTCATGCATGACGTTTTTCTCCGTGTGTCTGACACACACACACTGAAGTCAGGTTGTATGACCATCAACACTAACTTTGCTTACACACACACGTGGGGGGGTGGTGTGTGTGTGTGTGTGTGTGTGTGTGGGGGGGGTGAGTAATACACAAACACATGGAGAACATGCAAAAGCGCATACAGGAAAGCCCATGTTCCAACCAGGATTCGAACCCTGGTCGAAAGACAAGATTGCAACACTACACAAGAGTGCTCAACCAGGTGAGCTATTTGTTCTTGTGAGATCATCACAAAATTTGGAAGCCTTTCAATAACAGAACATGCCTCCACATGTTGGACTATTTGATTATGTCCGTCCGGCACAGGCAGCCAAACACTTAGTGTAAAGGTTTACACACTTGTCTTTGGAGCAGGAGAGCAGGGTTCAATTCCCACTTGGAACAAGTACCTTTATGCATGCAGTTTTTCTCCCTGTGTGACTGACACGCACACACATTGAAGACTGTGGGGGAGTGGGGGGTGTAATACACAAATGAACATGCAAAACTCCATGCACGAAGGTACTTGTTCTAAGCGGGAATCGAACCCTGCTCTCCTGCTTCAAAGACAAGTGTGTAAACCATCCCACAACTGTTTGGCTGCGTGTGCCGGACGGACGTCATTAAATAGTCCAACATGTGGAGGCATGTTCTGTTATTGAAAGGCTTCCAAATTTTGTGATGATCTCACAAGAACAAATAGCTCACCTGGTTGAGCACTCTTGTGTAGAGTGTTACAGTCTTGTCTTTTGATCAAGGTTCGAATCCCAGTTGGAACATGGTCTTTTGCATGTTCTCCATGTGTTTGTGTAGTACTCACACACACACACACACACACACAAACACACACACACACACACACACACACACACACACACACACACACACAGTTAGTGTGTGTGTAAGCAAAGTTAGTGTTGATGGTCATACAACCAGACTTCAGTGTGTGTGCCAGTCACACAGGGTGAAAAATGCCATGCATAAAGGTACTTGTTGCAAGTGGGAATTGAACCCTGCTCTCTTGCTCCAAAGACAAGTGTGAAAACCATTACACTAACTGTTTGGCTCTCCGTGCCGGACGGACGTTATTATATAGTTCGACACGTTGAAGTCATGGGTTCTTGAAAGACTTTCACATTTTAGAAAAAAAACACACAAGAACCAATAGCTCACCTGGTTGAGCACTCTTGTGAAGAATGTTACAGTCTTGTCTTTGGACCAGGGTTCGAATCCCGGTTGGAACATGGGCATTCCTGCATGGGCTTTTGCATGTTCTCCATGTGTTTGTGTATTACCCCCCACACCCACTCACCACAACACCCCCAAAGTTAGTGTTGATGGTCATACAACCAGACTTCAGTGTGTGTGTGCCAGTCACACAAGGAGAAAAATGCCATGCATAAAGGTACTTGTTTCAAGTAGGAATTGAACCCTGCTCTCCTGCTCCAAAGACAAGTGTGTAAACCATTACACTAACTGTTTGGCTGGGCGAGGGGCATAACGGACTGTCTGAGCGGGGCGAAGAGGGGAAAGGAAGGGGGAAGGAGGGGGAAAGAGAGAGAAGGGAAAAAAGGAGGAAAAAATTGAGGAAAAAATTGAAAAAATTCCACTTTTTCTCCTCTATGGATGTTTTTGCATAAACTAAGTCATATAAAAGAGTTTAATCTATATTATTATTCACATTTATCTAGTTAATTCCTATGTCAATTAAAAATAAAGGGAAAAAAATCCATGTTTTCGTCCCTATGGTTGTATTTACATCAACTAAATCAAATAAAATAGTTTAATTTGACTATTTATCTAGTTTATTCCAGTGTTAATAAAAAATAAACGGAAAAAAAATCCATGTTTTCTTCCCTCTGGTTGTATTTAGATCAACTAAGTCATATAAGAGTTTAATCAACTTGATGAATTAATCATGTTATATCATAGTGTTTTTCATTATAGTGTTATATCACCATAGATGTTTGTTTTTAAAAGAGAACACAAACACTACAAATACATTTTTTTACTGTTTTATTTAGAAAAGGAAGTAGAAAAGAAAATAATTTAAACATACATTACAAATCAAACCACACAACTATTAACCATAAAGAAAAGAACATTTACTATATACTTCTCTTTTTAAAGAGTGTTTGTCCACTCTTCAATTGTCTGCCCAGATGCTGGACAGACACACACACCTGTGTATGGCCAGTGTTTTTGCTTTTTCCTTGGCCACAGGTTTTGCACAGATAATGATATGTGTGGCCTGTGTGTTGTCACCAGTACAAGGTTACTATTCTGCTGTATCCTTGTGCAATCCTCAATCGATTGTTTAATATGACTGTATGTCATAACAATGGACTGAGGAATGGCAAAGGTTTTGCCTCCGTTATCCTTGGGCCGATTCCTGGCTTCCCTGTACTCTTTGTAGAGTTTCAGGGCAACACACTCTGACACCCTGTTGACATCTGGTCGGTGGGCAGCCTGGCCATGAACCAGGAACAGTCTGCAAATTAATAATATGATAGATATATAAATTGTTTTATACATTACATACACCTTACACACATCAATGCATATACATCCATAGACAAACATGAATATTACATGCATAAATTACCTTTCAGCAGCTTGCTGACCAGGTGCAGAGCTGCTACGCTTCCCAGAAGCTCTCCTGCCTGCCTGCCAGTCACACAGGGAGAAAAATGCCATGCATAAAGGTACTTGTTCCAAGTGGGAATTGAACCCTGCTCACCTCACATCAACGTGAACACTGAAAAGCAACAAGAGTTGGATGTGGAACCTTAAATGTTGGCGTATAAGGGAGTTGAACCCACAACCTCCAAGCCCTGATGACTGCTCCTTAACCAGTTGAGCTAACTCCAGACTCTTTCTTTTATTTTTGAACTCCTATTTACTCTTTTTGGTTGAAGTCCATGCAAGAGTTGAACCGATACTCACAGGAACCTCAGGAACTTCAGTCATTCTCTTAGTCCCATGAGCTACTTGTTCTTGTGAGCTAAATTGCAAAAATTGGAAGCCTTTCAATACTGCATGCATAAAGGTGCTTGTTCCAAGTGGGAATCGAACCAGGATGTTCACACTTTTAATAGACACTCATTTATATTCAAACACTCTTTAGATGATCCATCACGTGGCTGCACCAAATTTTATAAAAAAATTGTCACATTTTGGACCCAAAAACTTTTTTCAAGAAAATTGTCTTTTTTTCAACACCATAGTATAGTATGACATTTAATAAAAATTAGTGTTTATGAAAGGTTTCTGTGTGAACATCCCAACACTGAAGAGCTCCAAACAGCTGCAGTTGACTTGGACTGGCTTCAGCCTGTAAAAGCAGCAAACAGGTGAATGTGGTTTTCACTAA
Organism: Microchirus variegatus; assembly: GCF_963457635.1. Lineage (NCBI taxonomy): Eukaryota > Metazoa > Chordata > Actinopteri > Pleuronectiformes > Soleidae > Microchirus > Microchirus variegatus. Next base: position 4,901,452 of record NC_139803.1, on the reverse strand, counting down.
AGTCACATGTTAACAATGAATGAAAAACAGGAGGCCACTTTCAACAGCTGAGCAGCCATGAATGTAATATCACATTTGTCCACAAGAGGGCAGTTTGAACAGTTGAGCAGCTCTCAATGTAATACCACGTTTGTCCACAGGAGGGCAGCTTCGTCACGTGAATAAAACAGTGTAAAATCACCTAAAAAAGTCATAGTATAGTATGTCGTCAAAAACTGTCCAAATATAAACTGTCAAAAGTGTCAAAAATGAGTATGTGGTGTGGCCAGTAGGGGGCAGGTGTGGTCAAATAATAAAGTAGAGCATATTATTTCAGTTTTTAAATGGCAGCTACAGTGAAGTCAGAATGTTCCTACTTTTCCAACCTTATTTACTTCTTCATCTACTTTTATGATTAATTTTAGGATAAAGTCGGCTTTAGATCTCCATAAAGCCTGTATTTATCCACTTCCTGGAGGAGGAGGAGCCAAACAGTGACAAAAACTTGAGTATTTATTGAACCACTACAACTCAACTTTAAATATGACTTAAAAGAAGAGCCAGAAATAAATTATTAACAAGTAAAAAAAGTAAAAATAATAATAATAGTACATTAAAATAATGACAGCAATAAAAACAATAGATAAAAATAAATAACCAGTCTACTTGCACTGCTGCACAACATTTACAACATGCAAAAACCACTAATAACAGGAAACATCAAAACAACCCTGCAGTTGTTGGTCCAAGTCTGCCGCCGTTTACTCTGCACTCACGACTACCACGGTTGTGGGATTCAAACTCATAACCACAGCGATACAAGTAATGTCCTGATCAGACTGAGCTGTTTGTCATGGTCCATGTCAACGGTGGTGTAATAAAATAAAAATGATGCTGTTATTATCATTTCTAACGCCTGATAATATCATGACATGCTGCAGGTATTCCCTGGAGCGCAGACATCGTCCTGAATGACACACGCGTGTCAGATGCTGGCGTTTACCGCTGCATGGTCAACAACCCACCAGAGATGGCCGACCCGGGGGTAGGAGAACTGCTGCTCAGTATTCTGGGTGAGTTTGTGAGGACCATCAAAGACATCATGAAGTCCCTGTGTCGCCCCGAAACCCAAACTTCACCATCACAACCAAGTGAACTAACCCTAAACCCAGTGACATATAAACATATATGTATGTATATGTAGTTAACTATGAGTCAGAAGAACGTCACAGATGTGTAAACCCAGACAAACTTAAATGTTAAAGGTTTACATCTGCTGGGACTGTTAATTGGAGCTGCGTGGTGAGGGAAACAGCAGCTGCCATTGAAGAGAAACTCTATATCATTATTATTATAACAACACACATGACCCTGGGCTCGTTTTAAACTTCTACCTGTTTCTGTTTCCGTTTCCATGACTCGTTGATGTCTTTAGCTCCGCCCTCTCCGCCCGTGTGTCACTGGGATGGAGACGTGGATGAGGGAGGAAGCGTCACGCTGTCCTGCTCCGTGACCGATGGCGTCCCCACTCCACAGGTCCACTGGGACAAAGTCAATCCACAGGAAATCTCACTTCCCTTCAACATGGAGGGTCAGTGTTGTTAACACTATACTAGTGCTGTCAAACGTTAACGCGTCATCGTTAGCGCACGGCGCGTTTCCATGACGACTGACTGGAAAAATGTTCACATGACTCCAGTCTCTAAAGTAACGCTAACCTTTAAAAACATAGGCACACATACGCAGTACACAGGTACGCTCGCTATTTGTACCGCTCCAGTTCCACTGTAGGTGCGCTAACGGCGCTAAAGGAGCTAACGCAGCTAACGCAGCTAACGGAGCTAACTGGTAAACGGTGCCCGAACTCCGGTGTCGCGGCACGTAAACATGACGTCATGCGCGTCTTTTCCCGCTCAGTCGCCATGGAAACGTGTCGCGCGTTAACCTTTTTGAACAGCACTAGTATTTACTGTAAATTATTTTATATTTTTTGAAGAAAAAAAAATCACGAAAATAACTTTTGATTCCTTCATGTCAAATTTTAAGCAATCTTAATGTCAACATATGGAGAACAATCAGGGTCTAATGGTGACTAATGAATCATTAAAAATGATATAATAGATGAAAATGTGACTTCATTGATAAACTGACCTCAAACGAGCTTGACTTTGACAGCTGTCCTCTCCGTCCTCCTGTCTCAGCTGATGTCTTCGGATCCGTCCACATGGTCAACGTGTCCTCGCAGACGTCCGGCCTCTATCGCTGCTCTGTCTCTAACCTCCTGGGGACGGAGACCTGCTTCGTCCATCTGTCCATCTACAACAGTCAGTCTCTGTGTCTCATTTCAGGCTCTGCATCCTGGATATTATTATATAATAATAATAACAATACATTTTATATGTGTACATACACATATATAATATGTGTATGTACATATTATATACAAGTATATACATATTACATACATTATTATGATTGCACCAGTGCAAAATCTAAAATTCTAAGTTAAAATCAATAATGAGGTAACGCTGCCCCCTGCTGGACACTGTGAGCACTGCGCGTCAGCAGAGGCGGCGCTGATCATCTCCGACAACGTCGCTGCCAAACTATAAATACGTCATATCTTAACACACAAACCACACTTTGAATTCTAAATCACGGATTTCTCGCCTCAAACGATCTTTAAACTGCGTTCCGCGACACAGAAAAGGTTTTGTTTCAGGTTTCTGTTTGGTTTCTCGACCGCTGAGTGAGTTCCGGCGAAATGCATTCTGGGATACATGGCTTTCCCCAAGTACGCGGAAGTCACCACGCGGGGCCATTTGTCAATACGCAGACTTCTCTGTACTTTGCGGACTCGCTCGCAGTTCACAACGACGCTAGTACGGTTCTCTTACCCGGAAGTGTTCTCGCTCCCCCAGTTTTACCCAGTATGCATCGCGTGGTGACTTGTATCCCAGAATGCATTTCCTGAAATAACACATTTTCTGTGTCCCGGAACGTAGTTTTAAGATCATTTGAGGCGAGAAATTAGTAATTTAGAATGTAAAAATTAGGTTTGTGTATTAAAATATGACGTATTTATAGTTTGGTAGCGACTTCGACGGAGGTGGTCAGCTCAGTACTCACAGTGTCCAGCAGAGGGCAGCGTTACCTCAGACGTCCCTTAAATACTTTGTGATCATCAGATTTGGTGCTGATGCGTTATTTTGCACCACTTCACAGGATGCGGAGCCTGAAAATGAGACGCTTACATCCGTCTTTTCCCCGCGTTTGTCCTCCTCTGCAGCTCCGGACAGTTCCTCGGGCATCCTGCAGGGGGCGCTGGTGACCTTGTCCATGAGCCTGGTGCTGGCGGCGCTGCTGGTGCTCGCGATGTGGCTCCATCGCACAGGTCAAGACGGGAGGAGCGAGAGGAAAGACGAGGACGTGTTAGGAAACACTCCGTCTCTGATCAAACGCTCTTTTGTTTGATTTATACTCACCGTTTACTGCTGCTACACAATTCTAATAAATGTACCATTTTGATTACAATAATAACATCTACATTTAAAGCCTTAAATACAATTGAACTTACAGTATGTAAATAAAAGTAGGATGTTTGATGACTACTGTCAGAAACATTTTTCCTTTCTTAAATAAAGCACCTGGAGCAGTTGATTTGCAAACAAAGACAAAAAGACCTTTAATTTAAATAGAAGGAGGGAAAAAAAAATCACATAAAAAACTGTACAGAACATTGAACATCGACTTAAATTTCTTAAATAAAAGACCCTCACCCCCGCAAAACATAGCTAAAGTAATAAAACAGAGTCGGTTGGTGTATTATACATTTGTGCAAAAGTATTATTTTGATTCTTCCCAAACTGCACATGTCCACTCAGCTCTGCCTGAAGAGTCTCTGCCCCCAACAACCTCAACATAGTGTCTCAAAAGAACCCAAAATCCATTAATAACAAAATAGATTTATATTTTAAATATATATTTATATATGACACATGGTGTACATAAGAGATTGAGAAATCCCTTTTGAATAACTCCCAGCTCTGTCCAATAACTTGTGCTTTCTTCACTCCAAGAACAAAAACCATGTCACTTCCTGTTGCTTTGGAAACAAAGATGAAGAGAAAAACAGAATCCAGCTCTGATCAGAAAGTCCAGGAAGTAACAACCTCTTCACTCTGTTCTGTGTCAGAGACAAACTCATGTGCAGTTTTACCAGCATGCAGAACACAGAACCAGAGGAGAGGTGTGTTTGACCCAGTTACTCTGTGACAAAAACAAAAGAACATTTATTTACCGTTAGACCCTGAGAACACTTTCCTACAGGAGTGGACAGCTTACATCTTCAGATTCTCTGATCACTGCTATGGCACAAGGTTTCTGCAGAGGATGCAGCACATGGGGACACAAGACTGCAGGAGCTGGGGACAGAAGACGGCAAGAACTGGGGACAAAAGATGGCAAGAACTGGGGACAGAAGACAGAAAAGCTGGGGACAAAGATGGCAAAAGCTGGGGACAGAAGACAGAAAAGCTGGGGACAGAAGACAGAAGACGGCTGAAGCTGGGGACAAAAGACGGCAGGAGCTGGGGACAGAAGACAGAAAAGCTGGGGACAAAGATGGCAAAAGCTGGGGACAGAAGACAGAAAAGCTGGGGACAAAGATGGCAAAAGCTGGGGACAGAAGACAGAAAAGCTGGGGACAGAAGACAGAAGAAGCTGGGGACAAAGACGGCAAGAAGTGGGGACAAAAACAGAAGAAGCTGGGGACAAAAGACAGCAAGAACTGGGAACAAAGATGCCTGAAGCTGGGGACAGAAAAAACAGCTGGGGACAAAAGACGGCAAGAACTGGGGACAGAAGACGGCAGGAGCTGGGGACAGAAGACAGAAAAGCTGGGGACAAAAACAAGAAGCTGGGGACAAAAGACGGCAAGAACTGGGGACAAAAACAGAAGAAGCGGGGACAAAGATGCCTGAAGCTGGGGACAAAAGACGACAGGAGCTGGGGACAAAAGACGGCAAGAACTGGGGACAAAAGACGACAGGAGCTGGGGACAAAAGACGGCAAGAACTGGGGACAAAAGACGGCAAGAACTGGGGACAAAAGACGACAGGAGCTGGGGACAAAAGACGGCAAGAACTGGGGACAGAAGACGGCTGAAGCTGGGGACAAAGATGCCTGAAGCTGGGGACAAAAGACGACAGGAGGTGGGGACAAAGACGGCAGGAGCTGGGGACAAAGACAGCAGGAGCTGGGGACAGAAGACAGAAGAAGCTGGGGACAAAGACAGCAGGAGATGTGGACCAAAGACGGCAGAAGCTGGGGACTGAAACAGAAAGAGTTGGAGACAAAAGACGGCAGGAGTTGGGGACAAAAAACAGGAGGAACTGAGGACAAAAACAGAAGAAGCTGGTGACAAAAGACGGCAGGGTCTGGGGACAAAAACAGAAGAAGCTGGGGACACATTTGGGGCCTGATTTGGATGACCAGTTTACTTGAATCCACAATGAGTGTTTTGATGAGATTCTTTCACAGCAGTGAAAAAGAGTGCACGAGTGGGAAAGAGAACACGTTCCAGTTGAGTTCCACATGTTAGTCTTTAGTGAGATGATTCAAATGTGAGGACACCAAACACTCTGAGGGAGGGGGTGAGGTGGTGGGGGGGGGGGTACAGTTGACAGAAGGCAGATTTCCAATTCCGATACATCATCACACCATAGAGACAAACCCCGTTAAAGATATCTGTAAGACAATATTTAACAAATAAATATTCCACCTTCGCGTACATGTTTATTCTCCAACTAAAACGCTGGATGTGGACGTGACTGTTGCAGACACAGCAGTAGTTGTGGCTATAGTATTAGTCGTAGCAGGAGATGCAGAAGCAGTAGTATAGTGATGCAGCAGCCTGGTCCCTGCTGCTGTTATTGATCGCTTAAGAAAACAAACTCAGGGAACTCGTGAATCTTCAAGTAAACCAATAGAAAAACGACATTCCACTCTGAAAAAACAACAAAAAAAAAGCTTTACGTTCTCTGACAAAACAAGTTTGTGATCAACACAATTTTCACTGAGAGGAACCCAGCTCTGGTTCCAGCTTTGTGTGTGTGTGTGTTCTAAGTCATCTTCAGACTGTAAACTCGTGGTCAAAGCACCACACGTTGGCTGAGGATGGAGCACACCTTTACTTCTCCATGAAATATGCTCCAAAACAGGAGTGAGTCCAAGTTTTCAGGCACCTCTGCAGGACATCAGCCAGAGGAGAACAGATGGTCCTTCTTTGTGAATATGTGAGACACACGGGAGAAGCAGTGGAGGCTCCTGAAGCTCCTGAGGCTCCTCAGACTCCTGAAGCTCCGGAGGCTCCTCAGACTCCTGAAGCTCATGAGGCTCCTCAGACTCCTGAAGCTCCGGAGGCTCCTCAGACTCCTGAAGCTCATGAGGCTCCTCAGACTCCTGAAGCTCCTGAGGCTCCTCAGACTCCTGAAGCTCATGAGGCTCCTCAGACTCCTGAAGCTCCTGAGGCTCCTCAGACTCCTGAAGCTCATGAGGCTCCTCAGACTCCTGAAGCTCCTGAGGCTCCTCAAGCTCCTCAGACTCCTGAAGCTCCTGAGGCTCCTCAGACTCCTGAAGCTCCTGAAGCTCCTCAGACTCCTGAAGCTCCTCAACATGATCACCAGAATTTGACACAGACGTGCAGGTGTGCTGAACATTGGTGCAGAAACAAAACAAGGCTTTTCGTGGTTTCCACAAATCTATCTCCTGCACATACAGTAATAGTTTAGTTAGGCAGAAACAAAGAAAAAAAACAACAACCCTGCTGGTTCAGATGTCATGATCCTCTTATTCTCCAGTATATATATATATATATATATTTAAAAAAAAACAACAAAAAAAACAATCTTCAAGCAAAAATATCCCTTTTCATTGCACTGGTCATCGTGGCCCATCTCTACCAACCAAACGGTGGTCCACAGAGACACGGCGTGCCTTTGTCTGGGAGATAAAAAGCTGTCCATCACCAGGCCCTGGACTCTTGATCAAAGTGGACTTTGGCTGAAATCATTTGATAATCTGACGTGAATCAGCTCTGTAGATGTTTGACATGAAGACAATCAAAAGAATCCAGTATTGCAGTTGAGCGTGACGGAATGAGGCTGGAATAACGAGTGTGTGAGTGTGTGAGAGCAGCACTCTGGGTCTGTGGGTCTCTCAGTACTGACTCAGTGCAGGTGCTCGAGTAAAGGCAGCTCTGTGGATTCCTCTCTGGGGGTCGGGGGGTCACCTGCTGCCAGCAGGACGGGATCCAGGGTCTGAGTGGCTCCCAGAGGGTCATGTGACAAACTCACCTCCTGCAGAGGAGGAGCAGGAGGAGCAGGCTGTGAAAGACAAGAGCAGTTCAGTGATAACACAGAGACCTCTGTCTGTACTGTCACTCTCACCTGTGTGTGTGTGTGTACTGTTGCTCTCACCTGTGTGCGTATGGTTTGTACTGTCTGTACTGTCTGTACTGTGGCTCCCTCCCCTTCCACAGCAGCTGGCCCATTGAAGCCTTTCCTGCCTGAAAAGGTCCACTTGCCAAAGTGGCTCTCGTAGTGCAGTGCGGTGCAGGCGAGGCCAGCCCGCTGACCCGCTCTGTGACCCTGTGAGTTCTCCAGCAGGCTGGCTGGACAGAAGCGCTCTGGACCTGGCAGAGGAGGCGGAGCCATGTTGCTGCTGAAGGAGAGCTGGGAGCTGGACAGCTGCTGGCCCAGCAGACCCTGGATGGAGGAGGTTCTCTGTAAGGATGTCAGCAAGCCCGCCTCCATCCTGCCTTCTGACTGACTGAGCAGAGCTAATGGGAGAGGTTGGGGGTGGTGAGACCAGCTCTGGGTTGGACCAACAGGGTTATCTGTCCCTAAAGAAACAGACACATATTTGTACCTTATTAAACACTTTAAATCACCAGCAGACAGTCTTGTGGCTAGGGCTGGGCGATATATCGAACATTTATCGTTATCGAAATTTACGGCGATAATCGACGTTATTTTGTCCATGTCGATATATTCGATAATTTAACCGGCATGTTCATGTCCCTTTAAGACACTCAGCTGTGTACAGCGTGTGGAGTCACGTGACCCCACGCCCTCTGTAAGAAGCGAGAGAGACGGTGAGGAAAGACGAAGCGGCAACCGCGGCGGGTGCAGTAGCACTTTTGCCAACTTTGTCGATAAATCTGGTGACTTTCTGACTCCTCCATGCGACTTTTTTTGTCAAAAGCGACTCGTGACAAATCTCCGGACTTTTGTGGCGTTTGGAAACTCTCACGTGAAATCACGAATCCCTCTCAACAAGCAGCGGGTGCTGCCCGAGCCCGATTTAAACCCGACAATTTTTTAATACGTGAGCCGTAAAAGTACACGTACGTCCACCTCAGAGCGGGCGCTTGTTGTACCTGCTGCCACAGTCTAATTTACAACAATAACAGAGCCGCTGAGATCCGCACGTGTTGCTAATGACGACGCTTCCTGGTTTTTAAATGATGCGTTCACGGTCGCAGGTTTTTACACTTTCACACAATGCGACGTGCTATAACATACCACGCAAACACGACGAGGGAGAAAAAACACAAATGGTTGATCAAGGGCTCAGGCAGTGAGTCAGAGCGGTGTAAATGTTTCGTTCATTTATCGCATTGGTTCTCAAAGTGCGGCCCGGGAGCCAATGGCGGCCCGCAGAAACATTTCTGGCAGCCCGCAATGAATTACAGTTGATAGTTTTAATCCAGGAGCTACTAAGCTTATTAAATGTTTATTGGACAATACTGGATACAGACCAATAAGTGTAAACTGTAGAACTGTATTTACTATGTCATCAAATTTTGGATGACATAGTGACACAGTATAGTATGACTTTTTTGTCAAATGTTGGCATTAAAATTTTTTCCCCAAAAACTGTAACATTTTGAACGACATAGTATAGTATGACAAATTTTGGACCAATTTTTTTTTGAAAAAAATTGTCAAATTTGGGACGACATTATTGTACAACGTTTTTGTCAAATTTTGGACCAAAAACTTTTTTCCCCGAAAATTGTAACATTTTTAACGACATAGTATAGTATGACGTTTTTGTCAAATTTTGGACCAAAATTTGTTTTTCAAAAAAATTGTCACATTTTGGACAACGTAGTATAGTACGTCGTTTTTGTCAAATTTTGGACGCCATAGTTATTACAAATGGGATTTCTTTCAGTTTTTTCCCTTTGGCGGCCCTCAGTCCAATGTTGAGTTCCATAAATTGGCCCTCAGGTATCACAACTTTGAGAACCCCTGATTTATCGTTATCGAGGTGAGCTGCTCAATATATCATGATATTGATTTGAGGCCATATCGTCCAGCCCGAATTGTGGCTGCTTTCAGGACTTACCTATGGGGGGCTGAAGAGTGGTGATGTGTGGCAGGGGAAGGCTGGAGGCAGGTGTGCTCTGGGTGGTGTGAATGGCCGGGTTGGTGGAGATGGAGGCGGAGCCACCTCCACAGTCCGAGTCTTCGATGTTTCCTCCGCTGTTACAGCCGGCACCGCAGCCTTTCTGTAACCTGGAGATGACAAGATGACGCACATGTGAGGTGTGTGTGTGTGTGTGTGTGTGTGTGTGTGGACACTTGTATGAAGATCACATACCCGTCCCAGCTGCTGATGAGCCAGGTGTAGATGTTGTGCGGGCTGACCGGCCCCCCCCACACAGAGCGCAGCTGGCTGTGCCCCCCGGCGTACGAGGTGGTGAGTGGCGACACATAGATGGGGTAACCGATGGGCTGGTCACACGACGAGTTGATCATGTTCCTCAGGGCCTGTTTGGCGTTCTGAATGCTGCCGCGCTCTGGGTTACGGTTACGCAGGAAAACCAGCTCCTGCTGTTGCCCCGCCCACAGGCCACGCACACACTCTCTGTTCACCTGTACGGGGGCGGAGCAATATTATGTCAGTACAGTCAATCTGAATATAAATATTATGTACGTAGATTAAGGTCCAGTGTGTTAACTTTTTGATTTTGCAGCCTTAGAATAAGACTTTTTTATGCTTTTTTTATGAAGGGCTTTGCTTTCTGTAACCAAGGCTGCCTTAGTTCCCTGATTCATGATATGGATTATAATCTTCACCAATTCTAACACACTGGACCTGGAACTCGAGGGGTGATAGTCGACGACTACTAATGCCCCGCGCTGAGTCCATGCGCCCACATTTTTATGCCAATTTTAAAGCAAAATTTGCATAGGCAATGAAGGCCACTTTGGACATGTGGTGTGCAGCTGTGACCTTGAAAAGTAGGTCAAGGTCACCCATCTTCGAACTTGTCCGAGATACTTGTAAGAGGCATGGACAGTGCCAGTTTGACATCAATATGTCCGCGTCGCTCGTCGAGCACGGAGCATAAATAGGAAAAATGTGACGTCATCATCAACAACATAACGAGAGCGGACACCTTGATGACTCTGAAGCTGAGGAACCTCTTGTTCAGCATGATGATCTTGTACTCGTCGCTGCCATCGTCCATGATGTGGCGCAGGGCCAGCAGTGAAGGCATGTTAGCTAGAATGGCGCTGCGCCAAACAGGGTCTCCCTCATGCGATATCAACATCTTCTCCTCGTTGGCAGTGATGGCGTCATACAAAACCATGGGATCCTCATACTCATCTGGAGATGTAAAGTGATCCTGGAACAACACAGACGACAGGGTTTTAGTCTCTGCTCCGTGACAAAAACACAACACGACTGCGTTTTGAAATCTACCTGGTGCAGTTTAAGGGACATCCTCACTCCTGGAGCCACCACTCGATTCAGCAGGTCCATGTCTGCAAACACCCACTCATCCCTGGGAGATGTGATGCGAAAGTCTCCCTTGAAGAGGGCGTGGAGGCCATAGAGGAAGGGCTCCAGGCTGTCAAACACATCAAGGGTTATTGGTGTAGTATATTTTAACCACAGTCTAAAGACGTGCCTGACGGCCTGCTGCTTTTACCTCGCAGACATGCTGTGGGAGGCTGTGCCCAGAGCTCTTCTTCCCAGGATGCACAACCCAAAACAGAGGATGACAAGTGGAGAATCTCTTTCACAGGTAACCTGCTACAACACAACAACACACAAGTTGAGAGGATTTACTCGTTTAGTTTTGTTTGTCTACAATCTTTTAGATATCTCTTAGATATATTAAATACAATACATGATGATATGTGATTGTGAGGCTCTCACCGTTTGACGCCTGGTGTTGCAGTACTGAATCCAGTCCAGGTAAACCATGCAGAATGAAGAGAGTGTAATGCCGGACGCCCTGTGGTCATAGTCCTCGTCGATGTTCAGGTTGAATGTGGGGTCACTGTCAACATAGTTAGGCCCAAGACAAGGCCGCAGAGCCTCCTGAATGGTCTCATTAGTCAGCCATTCCTCAAGCTTAGAAGATCGACTCACATAATAGATGATGCTCTGTGTGAGGAAACAAACATGGAGTCAATACACAGACAAATCAGCTCAGGGAGTGGTCTCAGGTCGGATCGGTGGCTTACTTTAACATAGTACGTGATGAGGATCTTCCGAAGGTCGAATACTTGCAACATGGAAGCTGCGTTGTTGTCACTGATGCTGTAGCCCTCCAGGACGTACTTGGTGGCGGCCACCTCCCATGCCAGCCAGCGCTGCCCAAAGGCAGCATTGAAGGACAACATGTGAGGCAGGTGACCAGGTTCACAGCAGCAGCAGCCCTCGTCCTCCTCAACCCCCTCTGTGATGGCCTCGACCTCCCTCTGCTGACAGTAGGTCCCTGAGGAGGAAATCCCGAGTTACAACAACAACAAACAATCACTTCTAGCATAAAACAACTAGAAAATATTATATCACATATCAAGCACCAGATAATATCGGGATATCTGAACTCTTTGACAAATGAACACCACAATGAAAACAGCTGCTGACCTCTGAACTCCAGACCCCGCAGCTGAAAGGTGACTAGTCCGTTGCCGATCTCGATGATATGCACCAGAGCGTTGAGGTAGTCTGAGGCCAGGATGAAGCAGTCACCTGTGCTGTAGTTGCCCCAGCGGCCGAGCAGCAGGTCTCCACACAAGCTGTGCTGCAGCGAGCGCGTCAGGTGCTCGTAGAAAATCGAATTGAGATTGTTGTCATCTGCGCCTGTAGGGAAAGACGATCACCATGGCGACTGAGCCACGATACAATGACGACATGGCGTGAGAATGTTGAGGCATTACCTGGGTTGCGGTCTAACTGAGTGGCAAGTCTGGTATTGGAATGATCGACCCGCTTGGTGCTGTAAACATGACACACATGATAAAGCGTTCTGAATGCAAGAGATGATGCTCTATGAAAAACATCACAAAAACAAAAACCGACTTCATCACACAAATATTAAGGCAACTGTGCTGCACTGATGCAAATCAATGCAAATGTGTGTACATTATGCACAACCAAAACCTTTGAGTGTTTTCATAGATTTGACTGTTTTATTATTCCTGTGATGTTAGAATGCTCCTTATTAGACAGGGTCCTAGTCCTAGTCAAAACACTGCCTCTGGAGACCCAACCGCACAGATCATTTCATCATAAACCTACTTGTAGTCGCGCTCCCAGAATTTCACTGGTCTTGTGTACGAGGTGACAAACACAGCGCTGCCCAGGACCGGATTGAGAGGAGTGGAAAATAGGGCAGAAAAGACGGCCTGGACAAACAGCACAGCAGAGTCTGAGTTCAAGTGAGTTAAGGACATCATCGATTAAGTCCAGTTCATACAGTAAGAGAACAACATAACAGAAATATCATGTACAATACAGCCATTTAACTCATGTCCTTACAATAATGTTCATTGTGCAGTTGCATTCAAATGTATTATATTTATATTGGAGACTTGGGTGTTTTGTTTTTTTAAGGCCAACGGGAAACAAATGTAAGGATACGGGGAACAGCAAAGGGCTGAGCGAATGCGTGGAAGGCTGATCCCCAGGTGATCTGCCACGGAGCGATGTAGGTCAACACAAAGCGAAGTTTGTACAGCAGGTCCCACATCTGAGAGTTAATACAGAGAGGAAATAAAGGTCATCGCAAGCTGTATTCTAAAACAATGAATGAATACAGCAAAACCTGATATAGAGAGTGGGCCTGACCTTGCTGAAGAGGATGGACATGAAGTAGTAGTCGATGAGGAAGGTCTCTGAGAAGTGTGGATAGTCAAAGTGAAAGAAGAGCGTTGTGAAGCACAGAGTGACGTACTGCTGTGACGGCACACAGAAGGACGACCTCAGCAGCTTCATGCCTGCCACGGAGATGAAGAAAGCTCGGCTGCTGGAGGCAACGAGAGAGACGATCAGTGTCATCAATCCACAATAGAACCTCAGTGAAGCTTCATGCAAAAGTAAGGTTAGATCGTAATCTAACCTCAAGAGACACAAATCAATCTATATTAAAACATTCACACTGTAGGGCCAAACATGACAAGTCAATTAAACCAGATTGAACGTTTGGATTACAGCTGCTTTGATTTATAAATACATAAAATAAATATATCACAGTTTAGCACTACAAGATTTACATGAAAATGTAGTCACCAGTCGATAAGCTGCAGTAAAGACCTGGTTACCAGAGGATAACAAAACACAAACCACTGACATAATATGTTTTCTGTATCTTGCGCTCCTGAGTGCACCCTGTAAAAAAAGCAATTCACCTGGGGCGTTTCAGCATGTCTATTAATTTTATGTTCTACAGTTCCAAGCCACAAAGCCGACACAACATACCCCCAGGGAGCAGAGATGGAGAACAGTATAAAATATGGATGTGAAGTAGTGTAGAGACGGTAGTAGAGACAGAATAACCAAAGGCTTACTAGATGTCCAGCTCTTTGTGGTTCTGGCCGACAGTGCGAGCTTCTGTCGTCAGGGAGTTAAGCACCACTGCTGGGTAAATGAAATACTTCTCCACACACTGAAGCCACGCGTACAGCTTCTCAAACCACATCAACTGAGCAGCATCTGGGGGAAACAAAGAAAACGTGTCGAGGACTTCCACAAACAGTTTACCCCGCTGTGAAACAAATCTGACACAATCTGAAAGACATTCATACAAGGAGCGGATCTGCGGAGCATGATTATAGCTCTTAAAATTTGATTTCTGCTATTAAGTAATACCGTTAATTTAATGACTCTTTTTCTATCCAAAATATTAGGCTGCTTATTGCTTAAAAATAACTGCATATATTTGAATCCATTCTGCTCTGTACAGCTCCACCAGAGATGATTGAGGTGAAGTGTTTTCCTCAAGAGCACTTCATCTCGAGACCCAACTGTTTTTCATTTACTCCACGCAGCTTTTCCAGCAGGAATTCTCACATTGTACATGTACACGTTCATGCCACACGCATGTTTTCGGTGTTTGTGAGAGAAGATAAAAGGGCAATTAGACACTCACCTCGAACCTCAAACTGACTGTACTCTCTGGAGCGGAGCACAGGGTGAGCCAGGCAGAACCACGGCAACTGTTTGCGAAACTGTGGCAGGAGATAGTGAGTAACGAAGCCGATAACCCCGGCAAGGATGTACAGGACGAAGCTGAGCGCAGGCTGTGGATCGAGAGCAAAAAGAGCAAAAATGACCATGGGAAGTCTAAATGGTCATTTGTCAGTGAAATGTGGTGAGAAATAAGATCATAGACTTTGCTCCAACTAACTTGTAAAGCGATGAAAACTGTGCTGGCACTGATGGCAAAGGTAATCACAGCCATGAGGGGACACATGACGAGGTCTGAATGAAGAATCTCCTTCTACCAAGAGAAAATGAGTGGGCACAATTATACCACTTCAGAATTAATGACACCATGAAATCAAAGGTAGAATGTTGGGCCTTACCACAGAGTTACGCAGCTTCTCAGGAAGAGGGTCCTTGATCTCCACAGGGGGTTCATCTGCTATTCGGTTCTCTAGCTCAGGGAATAATTTAGACCGGACCAGTGACCTGATGTAAGACGCAGAAGAAATAAAGTAGTACATCAAAGTCTTCCTTGACTATGTGGTGAAAGCAGTGTGTCGGGAGCACAGTGGCAGTTTCTATCCTCAGTGTTTGCACGGGATGAATTCAGGAGTTTGATGGTACTAAGAAACCTTGGCTGCAGTTTTTCTGTGTAAACGTGGATATATTGGATTCTTGCTTACCATAAGATGGTGGGATCACTGCTTTGGCGGCTGAGGTGGTAGGATAAGGCCAGGAGTAGGCCACAGAACACAGAAAATAGTACTGGCACATGAGCGTCCCCCCATGGTGCCTAGTTAAAAAAAAAAAAAATACATATATATAGTAGGGCTTTAACGATACACAAACTCACGATTCGATTCGTATCACGATTTTTGACCCACGATTAAATTTAAAAAACATTTTACTCAAACAACATTTACTTATAAAACAACTTAATGGAACATTTAATAACAATATTTTGGAACACTGTGAACAGATTTGAACATAAATAAATAACCAAAGATTTCTCTCTTTTCTGTAACAAAATGAGTAAGTAAGTAATGATCAATCAGACTGGGATTTGTCCCCAAAGCATGCTGGGAAGTGTAGTTCTTCATTAGAAGCAGTTTTGTTCCAGTGGAAATAACTTGTTTTGATAAACAGCAAAGGTAAAACAACATTTCCGCTTGTATTTCTTGAAAGTCAGTTGTTGTTTTGCTCTTATTTTGGGGCTGAATCCGTGAATCTTGTTCGTAGAGTGATAAAAATCTGTGAATTCTCCGCTGTTTACATAATCACGCTGCCGCTCTGGTGCCGCTTTTCAATGTGTGCGCTGTAACGGGTTTTTTCACCTCCTGTGGGTTTGATCCATCGGTGTTTTAACTGTGTTTGGTGAACATAAGAATGGTTTATATGAGCTTTTAGCTGAGTTTCTGACCTTTCTGTGGGTATGCAGCATGTCTGTGTTTGTTAAAGTAAGACATGGTTGTATGACGCTTTTGTCGCTGCGTCTGACGCTGCCCCCGGTACTGAGGACATCAGTAAAGAAGAGATTAACGCGATTAAAAAACATAACGCGTTAATGATGACTGTAATTAATTCATCACAATTAAAGCGATATTTTGACACCCCTAATAAAAATAAGTTTGGTAGCACTAACAGCTCATATCATGTGTCTGACTGGAAAAATAACTGGGAGATAGAAAGGGCGTGTCGGGATTCTGTTTTCTCACATCGCGACACAGGTTCGTGGCTCTGAATATCGCGTTTTCAATTTTTCGATACGCATATCGTTACAGCCCAAATATATAGCATTAAATACTGTTCTTGTCAAGCCCTACACAGACTGGAAGCTGTGAAACAGAAACCCTACATGCACGTCCCACTTACGTTGATAGCACCGAGGCAGAATCCATAGAGCAGAGCAGCCACCAACACACTGCGTATGAGGCTGAAGAGAGACGAGAGAGGGCTGGTGGTGGCTGAGAACAGAGACACACACACACTCATGTAATCATGTTTCCTCACAAGGTATTTTCATCACTACAATCCCATGTGTGCGGGGATGCTCTTACCAGTTCCACCAAAAACGTGCATGTCAATCTGTTCCAGCAGACACATCAGAAAAGTATTGACCTGAGGTAGCAACCCAAACAGGAAAATCACCGGGAAACACAAGGCAAAGACTGTCGGGCAAAAGAAACAAGCATTTCAATAAATGAGTGGCTGGTGCAAAGATGAAGACTTCATGACTGAATTCCATTGAACTGCTTCACTTTCAGGGTCCTGACGTTGTTAACACTAGCTCATTATCATGTGGTCGTGAGGTTCTGTTCATACACACGAACACAATCTTGGTACAAACGAACCTATGAGCATGTCTCTGACACAGAGCAAGAAGTTGGCAGAGAAGAAGGTGACGCCGTAAAGGGAGAAGGGCTGCAGGCTTCCTGAGCGTCCAGACAGGTCAAAGATCCAGATCATCACGCAGCATAAGCAGAAGTAGACCGGTCGACTGTACACAATGATCCAGTTATGGCCCTTTTCAAAAGAACAGAGTTGTTATTAAGTTAGGCTTTGACACATCAGATGTCTGTGTAGACACTCTTTAATCCTCACTGTCCAGAGGTCATTGATTCAGTAACAACTGGACTGCCACACACAGTTTTTTGTATAGCAAATACATTTAAAAAAAATAAAATGAAGAGGACTCACGTGCATGGGAGAAGCTGCATCCGGCTGAACACTCTGAAATCAAAATGGAAAATAACTCATGTTTCACATATTCCACATAGTGTATAATGGCCATGAATTAAGTATAAAAAAAAACCTAGATATAAGGAACACTGAGAGGTGAGATCAGTACCTTCAGTAAGGAATATTGGCAGCTAGCAATGACCAGGCAGAACTGGAACACCCAGATGTCCCTGAAGAAGCCCTGAAGAAGCAGCAGGAACCCCAGGAAGGCCACCAGACTGGCCAGCACCACCGCAAATACATTCTCACCAACACGACGATTCCTGGCAACAGAATTCAGAAATCAATATTGAGAAAATATTCAATAGACATGAACAGTGCATCAAGTACAGACAGGTTGAAATTACAACATACAAAGAGGAAGTGTGACTCAATGCTCTGGTGAGGACACTATTCCTCCACTATACTGTAGCTCTAGATATCTTTACAATCACAACTTTAATATTTACTTGAAATATCACAAACTATTTAACACAGATTTTCCATAGATGAGACAGAGACAAGATGTGAAACAATGCCCTGTTTGATGACACATTTATATTAGTCATTATACATGACTCGGTGTAAACGGAGTAGAAAATGCTTTTTCTTGCTTTCAGTCCGTCTTACCTGTCCAATAAGGCCAGAAGAGCCAGTCGATCGTATCGAACCCGCAGCCACTTCCCAGGGAGCACCCAAAAGCGATAATACTGTTTGGGTTTAGCTTTCTCTTCAATCATCAGCGTGTTCTCCTGGGACTCTTGCAAAGACTCATGATCTGGATCGAACTAGAAATAAGGTGGGGAAATCCGTGAGGAAATGTTAAGGTACTTCCGTTTCTTGTTAAAGAGTAAAGATTAATGTGACAACAATATAAAATCACACACTGCTAACCTCAGGCATTTCCAGAGGCACCCTGCGCACCTGCATGCCCTGTAGAACAGGTCTGGGCTGAAGCATGGACAGGACTGGGGCCCCTTCCTGGACCTCAGTGGAGGTGAAACTTGAGGACTGGGATTGCCGTTCCCTTTCACTGCAAATGTGACATATTTATATTAGCTTGCTTTAGTCAAACAAATGCAAGCTTAAAAGTATATAACAAATAACTTACTGAACTGGGTCTTCATAACCTCCTCCACCAGGACCAAATGTGTAGGACCTCTTCACTCCTGTTACACAATCATTAAAATGAAAGGAATAAAATCAACAGAACCCAAAAAAGAGGATTTTTTTTGATGGAGAACAGAGAGCATGTTCCAAAACACAGAAACTGCATCTTTTAAAGCCACACTCACCACTTTCGTCATAGAAGTAGTGCACCGCTCCTTCAGATGTGTCATCGAAGGTGGACGCCTCGTGGATGCCACTGCGAGGCAACAGGAGTGAGGAGGCAAACTGTAAGGCTGAGGGGAGTGTTCGCGTCCGTGAATGAGAAGAGGTGCGGGCTCGCTGGAGATCCTGCAGGCTTCGGTTACAAAACATGAAAATGTGTCAATGATAGTTCTAGATGACCAAAAATGTAAATGTGCTTGTATAAAGTCTGAAATCACTTGGTCCTGTGCTCTAAGGGGTACTTTTAATTAACCATAGTGTTATCATTCACTTTTTCTTAAAATTGCTGAGAATATTAATTTGTGGCAAATCCCTAAAATGTTTTCCCTCAAACTAAGCAGCAGTTTTAATTAAGACGACTAATTCTAACAAGAATTGCTCTGCAAACTTGCTGACGGAGTAAACTTTGGAGAGATTAAAAGGCAGAGTGTCAGCTCTCAGGTTTTCCATCGTTGACCAACCTGGGAGGGGATCCCATGGTGGACGGGGGCGGTGTAGGGTTGCTTCCAGCATTGTGTCTCCTGCGAATGGCCTGGGTCCTCTTTACACTGCTGACTGAGTCATGTTTGCTTCCATCCTCTGGAGCCATGGCTGTACAAGGGTTATTAGTTACATTAGTACAAGGGTTTACATTACAGTGTCAGTGTACACCACCATAGAAGGCTCCATTTGCATCAGAAACAGAAACATCAGGCTTATGATAAAGTGTATGTATGTATTTTATGATGCGTCTGCAAAATAACAATGAATGCATAACAAAAATAGAAATCAAACTATTTTCACTGCACGTATTCAGGCATTGAACATCCCACTGGGTCCATGTGAACAAAGTTAAAGCTTTATGGTGGAATAAAAAAGGAATACACCTCTAATTAATTTAAAGTTAAAGAAGAGTATTTCCTTTTCCTGAAATCTGCTTTGCATTCTAGTCAATAAACGAGGTTTACTTTACGCATTAGTGACAAAGATGAACCTCAGAATGATAGTGATTATAAATCTCACTCTTTCAAACTATTCAATTTTAATCTTCAATGTCAAGATCTGTGTCTGGCAGCAATTTTGACACAATAATCATGCAACATTTCCCCTATCATTAGAAGACATAGCTGCAGTGCATAAGCATTTTTGTGCAGCAGCGAAACCAAATAAGTGGAGAAAAATCTTGCCGACTCCTGCTATTCTACTAAAGGTTGAAGATCGGCCCTTTTATGAGAAAGCATTTTTTTCACTAGAGCTACATTATGTCAAAAAAAAATAAAATGAGGGTCACTCAACAATTACACGTATATTCAGCAGAATGGAGCCCTAATAATTATCTTTTCTAGAGTGCAGTATGGGTTTAATTATGGGTAAAATTAAGTGAGTCTTTCAGAGTTAATCAGCCATAAAACTAGTTAGTTTCCCCCCACCCCCAACATGGCCTAAGCCCTCGAGTTGGGCTTAGCAAAAACTCGCTAACAATATGATGAAGATAAATTCCATCAATCTCAATACAGCAAAAGTTCAATGTATATCGATATAATGTTTATGCATGTCTTTGAGGAACAGCACATGTAATCACGTTGAATGTTTTATCTTATATGTGTGAAATCAGCCTTTAAATCATGAGACATCTATCGTGACGATATTGTAACTCACCTCCTCCCACAGCTCCTTCTTCAACCAGCTCCCCTGCCCTCCAGCCCATCTGGTTGCCCGTCCAAGAGCCGCCGAGAGAATCCAGCCGATGATGAAGAGCTCCAGGGAAGCCGTCGGTATGAAAGGTGCGAGCTTCCAGATCAGACTTGGACATGGTGAGAGTTCGAGGTGCAGGAGTGGAGGTGGAGGGCATTGACAGCAGGGCAGAGGGCTGAGCAGCAGTGTTGCTCTGGCCTCCACCTGCCCCGTCCATACTTAGCACTCTCGCATGAGTCTTAGCACTAGCGGTGCTAGAAGAGCGCTGAGCAGCACGAGAATGAGAGGGGCCAGCAGTTTCAGGTAAATCCCCTTCCCCTGGAGTGGGCAGTTGAGCAGCAGGGGGGAGCGGGGATGCAATGCCAGTGTTGGCAAGGTCTGGGGAGTAGCAGGAGGTAGAGGAACTCGAGTCATCATCATCTTCATCATCATCGTCTGAGCTGTATCGGTGCTGGGAGCCCAGACTGGAACCAGCGCTCATGTCACTCCCATCATCCTCGTCACTAGAGTCTTCAAACAGACTTTCACTGTACGCCTTGGCGCCCAGTCTGTTGCGCATCGGGATGTAATCTCTGTGTTGTCTATGATTGTGGTGACGCCTGTACGAGCCACAGTCAAAACTACTGCTTCCCGCTCCGCCTCGCCTTCTCGGAGCTTTCCTCCGCCCCGGTCTGTGGCCCACACTACTGCCACTGGCCCGCAGCAGCTTCAAGTCTTTAGGGCGCACAACCTGCTGGGCTTGCAGCGCAGGCTGCTCAGACAGTAGGAAAGGGGTCGAGGATATGGGCAAAGCAGGCTCAGAACACACTAAACCCAGGGCCAGCCCTGAGGGCACCGAATTGGCCTGCCGCGGAGGGGGGACAGGGGGAACGGGGATATTTCTGTCTAGATCACAAACCTCTGATTGGCCACTACTTGAAGGGGACGAGTTCTGGAGAGGAGGGGGCTGTGCAATATCAGAGGGCACAGGGGTCAAATCCTCTTCTTCAACAAGTGTCCTGTCGAGCCCCTGGCTGAGAGAAAAGTCTTTGGAAGGTGAACGCAGCAACACACTGTCTGACAGGTTGTCTGTGTCACTTCCACCCTGTCCTACTGGGTCTTCTCTAGGCTCCACCATGTTTGAGCCTATTGCTTTTGCCGAGGCTGAAGACTGTCCATCTGCAGGCTGTGACTGGCTGAACGAAGGGCTTTCCAGTTGAGTGGAATCCGTTTTTTCACTGCGGTAACTGCTAACGGTGCTCAGCGTCTCGCGGTCTGTGGTGGTTCCACCTGTGCTAAAACAGCTGTCCGTGGATCCGGCCGTGAGTGCCACCCCACTGCGGCTGCCGGGATGCTTAGTCCCCGGCGCAAACGCCACAGGGTCAAGGCCCAAACCCAGAAGATTTTCACTCAGCTCTTCACTTAAGCTGCTCTTTATAAGAGGGCTGAGGGGGGTGTCGCCCAGACTCTCAGATTTAGCAGAGGGGCCAAGGGGAGAATAAGCCCCCAACCCATTGTCCTCAGGACTCCGCAGAGACAGTTGTTCTGGTAAGTCCTCCACCTCTTTCTCACCTCCATCTTCTTGACTGGAGGGTGAAGGGGGGATAGAGAGACATTCTCCAGGTTCTCCGAAGCCAGTCGACACTCCAGATACTCCCACAAGACCAGAGAAATCTCCTCCCAGACCAGCAGCTATGCAGGACTGGATGACACTGGGAGCTCCTGTACAGTAAGACACATCCAACAAAAATCAGAATAAAAATTAAATGATACAATACAATTATTATCTACAGAGTTTAATGCTTGATTGCAGGATTTTGCTTAGTGATAAATAGCAGACTTACGAATGGTGTCCTGAGAGGTTTGTCGTAAGATTTCACGATGAGCTGATGTAACAATCATGTTATTGCTTCCTTGTTCCCGCATTAGCTCTTTGATATCTGGGTGTGCATAATATTTAGAGACAATTTAATTTTGTTTAAAAGACATTTGACAAAAAAAGACATCAGTTTATACAAAGTCGAGTTACCTACCCTTAGTGCCTCCTGTGTCGTCCAGCTGAGGCAAAAACTCCTGAAGGAATTAGAGGAATTAACAAATAAACTCAAAATGCAGAGTCACTTCATTAAAATGACAAAGAAGTGATGGAAGGAGTCGAACTGCACACTACTAAAAAACACAATAAGCCTCACCGACACCTGGTTCAACCCAAACAGCGAGTGCTGGGAGCTACAGCGCACCGGAGGTGTTGAGTTGACCTTTCGAAACACAGTCATCTCGACACCAATATGACTGTCCCTGTGAAAAAGTTACACAAACATTCCTCATCATTGCGCTCATATTTTGACAGATATATTAACAAAAGCTATAGAATATATATAGAGAAATTACCTGTGGTGGTTTCCATCATGGACACCTGAACCTTCATCTCCTTCGTCTGTTCTTGGGGCTTCAGCTGTGAGTGAGGCCTGCTTCTTCTCTATAATCTCCCCAAGGTCAAACATGGCATGAAGCCGGAAGTTCACCACCTTAATGGCTGTGAAAAACACTGCCACCACAGCAGAGTAGACTCCTGCTATGACCAAGCTAGGAGGAAGAGCCTGATACGGAGCGAAGAAACAACAACAGAAAGTGAAACCATCTCCAAAAATGAGGCAATGCAATACAACTCTGGGGAACGAGGGCCAGCAATTATTGGTTATTAACAGTGTTGTGTTCTTAATGAAATCCAATTCCCAGTTTGCAGCCAACTGTGTACTACAATGTATTATCCTACTATAGATGGCAGAAACGAGAAGCAACGGTACAACGGCGTATGAAGTGAATTTAAAGACATAGTTTAGATTAGCTGCATAAGATCAAAAATAATGTATCTGCTGAACTGCTGAAAACCTGTACTTACCATGTAGAGCAGAAAGGGGAAGGCCAGAAGAAATATCCAAAGGTAGAGGTGGAAGCAGTTTGAGAATGTGCTCTGATGGGGGTCCACATACCAACCCCCTGTGAGTGAGGCCCACACACCCTGCCTCAATATCTGAAGAGCTTGGGAACCCATCTTCACCTTCAGGTTCACCCAAAAGCTGAAACACTTCCTCCAAGGCTGTAGCTCAAAAAACTGTGCAGCAGTTCGAGCCACAGTATCTTGTGTCTACGATGGCACTTCCATTGGGGACGGCAGATTAACCGAGACTGTTTCATCAAGGACAATAGTTCTGAGTCTTGTGTGTGTATGCATCAGTTGAGGTGAAGAATCCTTGCATATGCTCATGCCAGTATCCTCCCTGCACCGGCGTTGCCACACTGTAGATGAATCCGTGTTGGGTTATCAGGAGAACGACTCTGAGGCACATTGGTAACCCACTCAATGTATTTAAAAACATTCATCTGTAAGAAAGATTCAAACGGGTTAATTCATTATTGACATGGTTCAATGACACGTTCATATAATGATGGTGAATATCACAACACAGTTTATGTCCACATAACACTTGTGAAGATGAGTACAGTAACTTAATTAAACTGAGCATTATGAAGCTGAACAGAATTTCCTGTAAGTGTTGAATACCTACAGCAAAATACTATTTCATTCTGGATGAGTACAACATTAAAGCAGACGATAATCTTCCTTTAAATGTCCAGCTACGAGAGATGGGCTTGTACAATCATAAGTAAAGGTGAGGCTGACACTGGCACATAATACAGCAAATTCGAGGTCTTCTGACCAAAACAGTGCAACACAGAAGCTCCACAGTATCGTTTATAACATGCTTATGGTGTCAGAAAGCATGACATTGCCCGAGTTTAAATGTCAAAGGCACATTGAATTCTGTGCAAGCCAGATTAAGTTGTCTGTCTGACATTAGCATGTTAACATACCATTTAGCTTAGCTCGCGGATACATGTATGCGCTTCTGCCCGGCGAAATGTGCCCAGTTTCACTGGCAGCGCTAACAAGTCACCTCAGTGAATATGAAACACACATCCGACAGCAGCAGTGGGCCGTTTTAAATGAGCTGACAAACGTAAAACATCGCTAGATGTTTGGAACTAGTCACCGGCTAGTGCTAGGCCGCATATATCAGCACTGGAGGCA
Organism: Microchirus variegatus; assembly: GCF_963457635.1. Lineage (NCBI taxonomy): Eukaryota > Metazoa > Chordata > Actinopteri > Pleuronectiformes > Soleidae > Microchirus > Microchirus variegatus. Next base: position 4,877,163 of record NC_139803.1, on the reverse strand, counting down.
GGCTAACGTTAGCTGGCTAACTAACTAACTCACTAACTACCAAACTAACATCCAACCTGCAACAGCAATGTAGCTTCACCGATAGTCGCTAGGTGAGCGTTGGTTTAGTTAGTCATCGGCTAACGCTGGCGTTGGTTAGCATGTTATAATTGTGCTGATAAGTTTCCATATTTGATGGCAGGTTCGCTTACATTTAGCATTAGCCGTCCAGCTCGACTCATATCCTCCTTCCGCGTCCAGTCCGTGCTTAAAAAAGAGAAAGAAATCTCGGAGCTTTCCTTTGCAGGATGCTAGCGGGCACGGCAGCCGCCTGTCCAAAAAAGTCTAGCTTCACTCGGTGTTGGCGTTGGCTAACTTATCACTGTTTTCACACAAGCCCCTCATCCTCTCTGGCACCGGAGGCTCCTGGACACGCAGCGGGAGCAGGTGTCCTTCTCTCATGGTGAGAGATCCGCACAGAACCGCACAGAACCGCACAGAACCACTGAGGTGTCCGCGCACAAACCTCCCAACAAGCTAGCTAGCACGGGAAGCTAGCGCTGGCTGACAACTAGTTGACGCGCACACGCGCACGAGCACGGCTCAGAGAGAGAAACCCATGGCACTGATTGGTCGCGTGTAATGACGTCATTGTCCAACTATTACAATCAAATTCTATTAGTGTTCATTAATGTGTTAATTAATGTGTTAAATACTGCTCTTTGTGGTTCATTTCTATCTTGTTTTCCCCCTCAATTTTATTTTGAACGATTTTATGTTTGTATTTTTGTAATATTGATCTGCTGTTCTGTTTATTTGTTATCAATAAAGTTTGTTGAAAAAATATGAAAATGGCACCAATATCGATTGCCTGAAAATAAATAAAATAAGCTCAAGTTGAAGACCTCTGCATCAGACTATGGCAAGGCTATTCAACTTAAGGCCAGGGGCCAGAACCGGCCCTTCATGCAATTTGGACCGGCCCACGGGTCCATTAATCCATAAATAATGAATGTATTATTAAAAAGGCAATAAAACCGTAGCTTCACCTATGTATGTACCAGAATATTTTTGCACTAAGAGCCAACTGTAGCAGTTGTACCTGAATATTATTGGTACAGTTACTTATATTTCTGCAAAAAAAACAGCCTATTGTGGCCATTGCACCATAATGTTGTTTATATTGTTATTTTTTATTTTGTAAGAGCCAATTGTGACTGTATACAACATATGTGGTGGTACTGTAACTGTCACCTTTTTGCACTGTACGCAAATTGTATTGTACCTGAATGTTGGTGGTTTTGTTACTTAACAAAGTACTTTTTTTTGCACAAAACTAGCAGCCATTTTAATAAATAAGTGCTAAATAATTTATGAAATTTTTTTTCGATCTAGAGAGTAGTAAAGTGGAATAATGGATTATTGTGAGTGAATCACTTCTGGTGCACAAAGGCCTCCGTAGTTTCCCTGATGTGGCTGGGAAAGGCTGGCTGAGCGGTGGAAGTCTCCGTATGCCAGACTCTGCTTCTCACCATTACATGCCACTAATCCTTACACACCAGACCTAAAATAGACATTAATTGGAGAATGGGCGACCCATAAAAGAACATAACTTATTTATGGATGACGTTCAGGGGTTAGGTGCATAGAAGCAGCTGTTTGCCACTTCCATCTCCTTTACCTCCTCCTCCTCCTCCTCTCCACTCCAGTGCAACAGCGTACTTCTATAGTCACTTATACAGTGTCTCGTTCAATCACTCTGCATGAGACAGATTTCCTCCTGGTTAAACTGAGCGGTCAGAAACTACGACTATGATGACCTTGTTTCACCTCACATGAAGTGCAGTTAACAGAAAACACTTCTCATATATGATGAAGAAAGCACCTGTTAACATACATCACATCTTGCAAATTGCAAGAAATCCACTGTGTGAAGAAAAGCATGGCTTGGATGAACAGAGGAAGGTCAGATAGATACGGCACAGTGGTTTTTTTAGTGAGATCTCAGTAGTGGCATATCATATCCTGCAGCCACCATTCTTGATGCCTGATGTCAACTCAGATCAGAGCTCACCTACACGAGACCTGCAGTGACACCACATCACCCCCCCCCCCCCCTCATGGACTGAAATATAACCTCTCCAAATTCTTGTCTTTTGTGATCAACGTCATCCTGTGTCATGGAAAAAACTGTTTCTGTGACCTGTTTTATTTGTGATGTGGACTCCTTTCTCAGTCCTACACTT